>NW_004798059.1:164764-168212 GCF_000002075.1 Aplysia californica | reverse complement strand
CACACACACACACACACACACACACACACACACATACGCACACACACTTACGTTCGGTAAGATAGTTATAAGAAAATACCATGTGTATGGGCAAATCTCTGGTCAACAGCGAACTCTAGGCGTTCTACGATGTATATTTTTACCCCAGCGAACCAAATAGCATTCTGAAACAGCCTCAACTTCCAGGGAAGCATACAATGAACGAGAATTATTCCCTTTTAACAAGCTGCTTTCATCAAACTTCCGTTGTCCTTATTCTTGGAAGACAAGTCTTTTTCACAATAAATCAATGGGTAGTGTCTCAAGTGCCTTCATTTGTACCGTGTCTAAAGACAAATCGTGCGGAAATCATGTCCAATATTCACAAGTGTTTGGGACCAGATCTTTTAAAGGTTTTATTCGACTGTTAGTTGGTTTTTTGTTTTGTTTTTCAAAGTAAAATAATAATTGAAAACCCAGACCTTCGTGAGCTGAGACCATTTGTGAGGCAGCGTGGTGGAATCAGGCTCTCGTCAATTTTTGGGCACATCGAGTTATTGGCATCATCTTACAGCTTGTTCACTTGTCTTTATTTGGATGAAAAAAATATAAGTTTATCTTAAATACAAGTCGAGATATTAAATATCTCGACTTGTATTTAAGATAAACGTATATTTTGAGAATGAAGGAGGTGGGGGTCACCTGTTTTCAGAGGTAAAATTAGTGAGAAAATGGCCGCCAAAAATTAGTTATTTCCTTAGCTTAAGAGTCTGTGGTAACTGAAAATTTACCTCTTTTGTGTCTTTAATCAACGTTTCTCAGAAAAATTCACACAGAATTGAGTTCTTTAATGTGCATTAAAAGTGTTGAGCCCAGAAACAAAAATTTGATAAAAATTCACAAACCTGCGGAAAAATGCAAGTTTCTTCACTTTCATTATGTTGACGAGAGTCTGATTCCACCACGCTGCCTCACATTTAGTACGTTCTGATCTTACATTTCTAGTTTTACCTGACATTAATAGTTGTTCTCACCACTGTTTTCTGTCACGTATACCAATATTTTGTTCGTTTTGTTTGTTTTGTTTGTTTGAGTAAAGAGAAGCACATCGCTGTAATAATTGTCACTTAGTGCTAGGAAAAGGTAAGACAGACAGACAGAAACAACAGAAGGAATTTTAAGAACTAGGACGTTCCAGTGGCACCCTCCAACCAATCGAGATAAGTTGCGAACACCGCTTAAAAGGGAACACAATAACAGCTTTTGCCATTTCACACTTTCCCTCCTCAGCTTTGACTAGACATACATGACGTCAAGGAAATTCGAGCCATCGTGATGAAATAAGGCGCCCATCAAAATAATGAAAGAAAAGTAAGTGGCACTGTCCCGTTCGTGGGGCAGTTTTTATCGGGAATGTGGTTGTTGTTGTTGTTGTTGTTGTTGTTGTTGTTGTTGTTGTTGTTGTTGCTTTGTTTTTGTTTTGTTTTGTTTTGTGTTTTTTGTGTGTTTTTTTTGCTTTTTTGTTTTTTGGTGGGGGGGGGGTTTAGGAGGGGAGGGGGGTTGTTGATTGTTGTTTATTTGAGGGTTTTTTTACTCAACACCTTTTCATGTTCGTTTCTTTGTGGATATGACTGAAAATCGTTGATTAAAAACACCCTTTTTTATGTGAATTTGCGGTTTCCAAGAAGTCAAGTTTTGCAAGTCACCAAACTGTGGCAGCAACTTTTCTCGCTAATTTTACCCTTGACGACAGGCGATCCCATTCTCCTTCAATCTCAAATACCTTGACTTCTATTCAAAATGAATTAGCATTGTTTTCATGAAAAGGCAAGGCAAAGTAAGAGGTTTTAAGATGATCCATAATAATGACGCTAAAAAATTGACGAGCTTCTGATTCCACCGTGTCGCGACACACGTATAAAGATCTTAGCCGAGACAGCTCCAATATGAAAAAAACATCTATGTACTATCATGAACAAGATTGTTGTGGGTTATTGTTGTTTTTTGTGTTTGTTTGTTTTTTCGGGGTTTTTTCTTTGTTTGTTTTTTGGGGGGAAGGGGTATTATCTTTTAAGAGGACACACCAGTCGTTCGTCTGTTCCTATCTTCGCTCTGTAAACGAGCCGGAAAGCCCTCGGTCCTTTTCTGGCTTGACCTACTTCAGCTGAGTAGGCCTGTTATACGGCGATCTCGATCTCAACTAAAGTGAATGACGTATAATTGTCCTCCGTCTCAACAGATCAAGGACATCACCCACCCCCCACTTACCGGGGCTGTGCTACTTACTGAAGTGTCTTTAGGCCGTTCCCAAAGTGGGGGGGGGGGGACATTAAACTGTACTTACGCACAACAGAATTGTACATGTAAATGGGCTGATTCATCTATGACATGCTCATAACTGTGCCTGAACAGCAACAGGGAGCTACTGCTTTTTCTTTCCTAATCCTTACTATCGTCATTTTCCTCTACTTATTTCGTATGTTTGTCACATTTTTGTGACCCACTATTTCCGGGGTGCCTTGATAGTCGAAGCAAACTTTGTGCTGTTGAAGCTAGAGAGGTGAGCAAAATAAGTCTGATTCCTTGTAAGGACTCCTCCGTTGACACCCACCCCTGGGCGCTCATATGACCTTATGCAGTTGCGAGCGCCGTAAAACCACTACTAAAATAATAATAATAATAAGATTAAGGACAGGTCCCCTGGCATTGAACAAAGCGGATGTGCAGTGATTCGAAACTTGATTTCGTTTCATGTCTTTGCCTTTTATGACCATGCTGACATGGATCGTGATGAATAAAGAAATAAATGCAGGTTGTAAAAGTGGAGCAGTTTTGTTTTTTTAATAAAGAGGTAAAATTGCAGTTTTGTTTACAAGTTGTAAAAGTGGAACAGTTTTTTAAAGGATAAAGAGAGTTTTGTTTATGAATAAAGAAGTAAAATTCATTTTCAACACCAGCAAGTTGTACAAGTGGAGCAGTTTTGTTTTTCGACGTGAATTTAATTTATATAAAACATCACATTAGGCCTTAACTGTGTCTTTGAATCAAAGGCTAGAAAAACTGGTAATGTAATAGGGTGTTTGTTACGTTCACGAGCTCCCGAGGCAGAAGAAAAGAGAGACAGAGGTAGGGGATGGGGATGGGGAGGGGAGAGAGAGAGAGAGAGAGAGAGAGAGAGGGGGGGGAGAAAGAAAGAGAGAGAGAGAGAGAGAGAGAGAAATAGAGAGAGAAGAGATATATATATATAGAGAGAGAGAAATGCATAGAGAGGCATCATGAGAGATGGACTGATACATAGAGAAAGATAGGCCGACAGATAGACAAAAAAAGACACACACATAGACGTAGAGAGAGATAAAGGGAAAGATTGATAAAGCGGAAAGGAAGGGGGAGGAAGGGGAATGTTCCTACAGAGGACGGAGAGAGAAAGAAAGAGAGAGAGAGAGAGAGAGAGAGAGAGAGAGAGAGA
>NW_004798059.1:160706-163640 GCF_000002075.1 Aplysia californica | reverse complement strand
CCACCCCCGTGCAACACAATGATGGCATAACAGAATAACCGGGAAGTCTGGGTCTAGATTCTGGGTGATTTGGAAAATAATACGACATCACCAGTTGTTTTGTTCTGGGTTTTTAGTTGTTTTTTCTCACCCCTTCAGTCTTCTTGATAATATGTATGGCTGAAAGAAAAAGGCAATAAATTGATGAGGAAGTTTTTTCTTAATAATTATATTTTTGATATTAGAAAAATGTAACGTCATTTACTGTGGGGGATTTGTTTTGGGGTTGTTTTTTAACTTGTTTGTTTCTTTTGTTGTTGTTGATATTTCTTTCATTTTTATATTTATTTTTGTTTCCGTTGTTGTTGTTGTTTGTGTGTATAAATGTATGAGGTAAAACAAAATTGAAAAGGAAACGTTTGGCTAATCTAAATTTGAAGGTTCTAACTGTTTTCGATACAAACGCAATGAACTGGCATACATTTCCAATACTACAGAGAAATAAATCAAAATAACAAGTATTCCTCTTATCTCATATATGTCCTTGAAAAAATCTGTAGAAACGTGGGCGGGGCAACGCGTCGGTCGAATCTCATGTCTTTCAAATAAACGGAGCTATTTAACCACCGCCCACCCCCTACAGCAGCATCTATCTTTCAACCATATTATTTGCATTGATGGGATAGACACACAGGGGGCATCTTAACTCTTTGTGTACCGCGATTCAACAACATAACAATGATATGGTGAGAAAAAATTCACGATTGTACAGGTGCCTGGTGTAGAGAAGGGTTAAAGTAAAAGACACGTACGCAGATTCTCAGTAGAGAGAAACCGTTTTCGTGCCCACAATTAATTTTCATTTCTGAATTTCATCGTACCCGTTTTCGTCCCACCCATTTTCGTCCCACATTGATTGGATTACTTATGGGTTACTTCCTGCTATTGCACTTCCGATTCCAAAATGGTTTTACGCAGGATGCGAGGAGAAGAAAATCATTGTTTATAATCGTACCAACAGGGAGGTGGAAGTAGGATTTCGTGCTGGATAAAAATGTGGTTTTTAAAGTTTGCAGAATAATCGTCTCTGATAAATTAGTGTCTGTTAAACGCCTTGAAGTTACACTTGTTAAAAATATGTTATAAATATGGGACGAGACTTTGCACATTGTTTACAGTCAGTTAATCACTGAAAATTCCAACAAATAGTAAGAATAAAGTAGGGTACTTCTCAGAATATCACAACACCCGCACATCAGAAAGAGAAAGGGAGAGGGAGAAAGAGAGAGAGAGGGGAGAGAGAGGGAGAGAGAGAGAGAGAGAGAGAGAGAGAGAGAGAGAGAAAGGGGTTTGATTACAGATATCGAAGAGTAATGGCATACATTTTATTGCACATGGACGAAAACAGATCAAATCGTGGCTGAAGGAAGTGGGACGAAAACGAGTGCACCGTCCCAGTGTACTACTTTTTTCCATTTGGCTAACTGTATTGTCCTTACGTGTCTCTAGCGAAATACTATAGATTGTACTGTGTTCGATTTCTGTAAATTGGTGGTTGGCTAGTGCTTTGGTGTGGTTTGTTTCATCTTTTCTGTCAAATGTATAATATCGTCTTATCTCTCCTTCTTATGCTTAATGCTGGTTACTCTCTGGTAAATCGTGTAGAATCTAATCATTGGCACCTTTTTACCTGAATGGGTTGCAAGTGCCGTAAAACGTGCTGAAATTAAGAAAGATGGTTCAAGAAAATTACCCTAACAACAATTAAATGACGCTACTAATTATTTCTGTTTGCATATTTCCCTTTGAGTGTAAATGAGGTATTGTACTCATGAGACTGATATTGAAAGCCTACAGGCTGAGGTGTGTTTCTGCATTCGGGTACCTGGACCGACCAAAATCTGATGCTGTAATAATCATATTAAATTTGAATAACATGAACTTGCCAGAATGTAATAGCCAAGCCCAAATTAACATGTCTGAGGCAGTCATATAAAGTTCTGTCTCATTAACCCCTACAGCCATAATCCACACATTGTGCATTGACAAAATAATATCTCAAGCTACTTGTCCATAAATGCTATAATTGCTAAAATATAAAACTGGAAAAAAAATTAAATGCACTGGGTGGACCCATTCGTGGAGATATATCATTCCCGAACACCGTTCTCTATCGTTCTTCCCCCGGATTCTGCGTGACCTTCAAGGCTCCTGTTCCTCCCTCTCTGTTAATTAATTATGCTCCCAAGATAGCAGAGGGACTCACCGTGTTTTTAAAGTGCATTTTTTCTGCGATTACTGTCTCTTCCAGTGGTTAAACTTTCTTCAGAACCATTAATGTTCCTTTATCTCGGATAGGTTGTTCACTGGTGCAGTCTTTCTCTGTGCTTGTTCCTGGAGGTGCAATAGGAGTACTAAGTCATGAGCAAAGTCCAGATCATCCAAGTGTGTCCATGGAGGTCTACTGTATGCATTTCAGGGACCTCTAACGGTTTGCGTCACCAGTCAATTTATCTCCAGGATATAATTAAAAGATGATAGTTAACTCCCTTGTCTAACATCAAACTCAACGTCGAAGCTGTCAGTGAGCTCGCTGTCATGACCCGTACAACCCTGCAACCTGTCCCTTCATACATGATGCTCTTGATGAGGTTCACCAACTTCCGTGGGATTCCATGATGTCCTAATATCTTCCTCATAGTTGCCCAGTTTATGATGTCAATTAGGCATTCTAATAGTCAAAGATGTTGACAACCAGATGAAAGATCCAGTCTACAGATTGCTCCACAGTGATTCTCAGCGTGGCAACCTGGTTAGATTAGTGGTTGACCTATTGGAAAAAAAGCCTGCTCATTCTGAGGTCTTGAACCTGCTCCGGTATTACCTTTTCGGGTACTGAGAGAATCTCTCTCTCTCTCTCTCTCTCTCTCTCTCTCTCTCTCTCTCTCTCTCTCT
>NW_004798059.1:157234-158739 GCF_000002075.1 Aplysia californica | reverse complement strand
CTGTGTACGTGCTTGTGTGTGTCTGTGGGATTGTATGTACTCGTGTATATGTGTGTACGTATGTGTGTGCGTGTGTATGTCAATGGGATTATGTGTGTCCATGTATGTATGTATGTATGTATGTATGTATGTATGTATGTATGTATGTATGTATGTATGTATGTATGTATGTATGTACGTGTTAATTTGTGTGTGTGTGCGTGTGCGTGTGCGTGTGAGTGTACGTAGACTCTATGTGTTTACCGTTGTGCGTGCCTGTGTGTATGTGTATGCGTGTGTGTACGTATGTGCATAGTTATGAGTGTGCTTGTGCGTGTATGTTGTGTGCATGTGTGATCATGTGATGTGTATGTGCGTGTTTGTGTGTGTGTAGAAAAATAGGTGTGATTGTGCGTGACAGAAGAACAAATCGACATTTTTCTGTATGAATTGATTATATAAAATGTCTGCATACTTGGTTTGATTACGTTTCATCAACCTTTTTAACCCAAAGACTCAAATTTAGGTAGCTATAAAACCTTTACTAGAATATCTGTTTTTTTCCAAAGGCAGGAATCGATTCTGGACCTGACCAACCGAAATAAGATGTCTGAAGTCGGCATTCCCTTTCCATATTCATGCTATTACATTAAATCTGGACTGAGGAAGCCATTCGATTAAATAAAACAATCACAAGGTCAAATAAATACATAGTTTTGATTCATGTGTGTGCCAGCAAGAGACGACAGCGAAACAAAACACCCAAAAACATGTGACTGCCTCATAATGTTGTGGTTGTCGTTCATGATATCAGAGAGCGAGTAGTGATTGGTTTAGCGGATGCTCTGGTGTCGGTTGTTCCCTTTTCCCTATCCAACATCTATCGTCCTTACCTCTTTTTCTTCTTTTTATAACTTTTTTTTTGGGGGGGGGGGGAGTTGTTTGCTTCTTTCTTGTTCCCCCTCAAATCGCCGGCAATTATACGACCTTATTACGATGATAGTACCTGAAAAAGCTTACTAAAACATAAAACAAGAGTACAGGTTTACGTACTGAGCCGAAGTTACTGTGGAATGATGTCACACAGAGTATAAATCTAACTCGACCTCTGTTTTGGTTTTTTTTTAAATAATAATAAAAAACGTACAGACATTGGACAGACGTCCGTAGTCGAGTTAATCCCCGTTGGTAATGACATTTTGGTCTTAACACCCCAAAAATGAGATCATGGAGAGGAGAATAATGTTATCTGGGAGAGTATTTACAGCGAGTATTTCAGTTGATACATGTAAATCACTTGGACGGTGAGAGATTTTGTTGGATTGCTTTTTGACCATTGACCAAGCATTCACAGTAGCCCTGATACGTATCCATCGTAAAGAAAAGCTTTTCTGTTATTTCAGTTCTGTTGACACATTACTTTGTACTGGGAACTGAATTCACTAAAAGCATTTTTTTAGAATGGAGGGGGGTTTTGTTTTGTTTCTTGCCTTTTGTTTTTCATTTGTGTGTGTGTGTGTGTGTGT
>NW_004798059.1:155828-157092 GCF_000002075.1 Aplysia californica | reverse complement strand
GGGAGGGGGGTGAAGGGGAGTGTTTTGTGCCGAATTGTAGAAGAAGAAGAAGAGTTGCATAACTTTTAATAAAAATCTTCAGCACATATCCATGCTCTATCGCATGCTCTGTGCACTTTTGCTACTATATGCACATGGTTTGTTTTTTTGGGGGGGTTTTTTTGCTCTTTAAAAGGCTTAAAATACAGAGATGCTGTATGTGGAAACGAGAACAATTTTTATCCATCCCTGCACCTGCATTCTTAATTACCTCTGCCTTCTCCGAACGAATACAACAATGTAATCCCCAACCTTTCGTTCAATTACCTCCTTTATTCAGCATGGAACCTGTGACGTCAAAAGTGTAACTTGAAAAGAAAAAAAAGAAAAAGAAAACCAAGCGCACACCCTCACTGTTGTTATCTCGTATCATTTCCTGCAAGATTGTCCCTAAATACCTTGCATTAAGACCTTGTCAAAAAGATCACATTTTTCCCCTCAGTTTTAAAAGAAAAATTACAAATCGGATACGCTTCCCTCTTTTCTTGCTACGCCCGTTGTAATTCTCGGGGTTATTACGTGTGGGGCTTTTTTGGGTTGGTTTGTTTTTTGGGGGGGGGTTGGTTTTTTGTTGTTGTTTTCTGTATTGTTTGTTCAAATTCTAGTGATACGAGTTTCAGGATTGAAAAAATTATGTTCTCCTAAGGATCTCCCCTGTTTTATTAGACGCACAAGGTTTGTTTGCAGCACCCTGAGGGTGTAAAAGGGGTTCAAAGGGAAAAGCGAGTGAAAATAATTACAAGTACAAACAGTGGACAAAGAGGAGTAACAATCATTTTTTGCCCTATTTATTATTTCTTTCTATTCTTTATGTGCGTGGATGCATGGGTACTCACGGGGGCATTTTAAAGGATTTTTTTAGATTCTTTATCTTCGTTTCTTCTTTCTTGATTGATTAGTTTTTAGACCTGATGCTGGGAGGGAGTGAGGGCGAGTGGGAAGGAGGGGAAGAGAGAGAGAGAGAGAGAGAGAGAGAGAGAGAGGGGGGGGTTAAAACCTGTTCTGACAGATGAGGACTGAAAGTTTTGGGAGAAAAATAGAGGAATTCCTTTTTAAAAAAAACAAAACAAAACAACCCCATTGTTTGCAGTTTTCTTTGCACTCTTGCTCAAACAAGATCGATCACGGCATAGTTAAAGAGGTGGTGAGTATTTTCGTTAACTCACAGGGAACACGTAGTCTGTTCAAACAATATGGGTTGAAGACGCTATTCACACACACACAC
>NW_004798059.1:151808-154805 GCF_000002075.1 Aplysia californica | reverse complement strand
AGAGAGAGAGAGAAAGGGGGGGTGAGAGAGAGGGAGGTCGGGGCGAAACTGGGTGAACATTACGAGAGGAGAGAAAAGACGGGGCTAAGGCCATAAGAATCGACTGGGACATTTTTGGATGGATCGTGATAAATATTTTAAACGCCCCATCGACACACTTTAGATCAAAACGGGGGTAGCCTGCTTCATCCATTCCCGTTAGGGCCCACCAGAATTAAATGGGATTCAATATCCCAGCAAGTAGAGATACTCCAAGAAAAATATCCGAACAAAGGAATCGAACTCATGTCTACTGTTTTCAGAAAAGTGGGTGAGTGAATATCCTGCGCAATAGTGGATAGAAGTAAGAGGGAAATATCGGAAACAGTGCAGAGAAACATAATATAACTATTTGGGGGGGAAAAAACATCCAAAAAACCATAACACTTTTTAAATGTCTAAAAACGAAGGCAATTGCGAACTGAGTTTTTCTCTGTTCGTGTGTGTGTGCGGTTGGGGGGGGGAAATGAGGGGGGGGGGGGTTGCTAGTAACCTAAACCTGACAATCACTTTGCTCGAGGTTCGACAGTTCGATTTAGAACAGTGAGTCTTTTCCCCAGTTCTTTAAGGCCACCGGTTTCTAGTCACGATGAAAGTAATAATGCGTTTTTCGTCGTTTCAAGGGCTGGGCTGAAAAATAATATCTCGAAGCAGTGAGTGAGAGTAAAATGTTATTCTTTGCATGGCTGATGACTTGTTTCATGGGGGGGGGGGGGGGGGGGGGGGGGGGGAGAGACTAAAAAGAAAGGCAGAAAGAAAGAACGGCAGACAACGAGCAAATTTGGCAAATCCCAAACCAAGTTAGGCTGTATAACCATCACCCTTCCCCTCCACAACACAGCGTAGGCCCACAGTGTACACTTTATTCTTTACTCCATCATTGCTCTCTCCGTAGACTTAATCGTTTTCCCAGAACTGGCCTGGGACTGGCACACTTTCCCGCCTAAATAAGTTTTTTCCCCTGCTTTCAGGACAGCCATCGGCAGCAGCGTCTCGGGCACCATCAATCACAGACCTGGTCCTTTGACAGTCGGGATTAACCCCCACTCTCAACCCCTCCCCCCCACCCCCAAACAGACACACACGCACACACTCTTTCCTTTTTTTTCCAATTTAAAAGAAATTACTAAAATGCCTTGTATTTGTAATTTCAAAAAGATAATTATTAAAAAGAAGTATTATTTCCATGTAGCATTATTCTTATTAAGTCCTGTAGTCTGTTGATTAAATGTTGGTAGATAGAAAATGTTCGCAATCTCTCCATTTCTATTTGCTGATCTCTCCAGCTTCCTACACAATATTCATATATCGGCATCTCTCTCTCTCTCTCTCTCTCTCTCTCTCTCTCTCTCTCTCTCTCTCTCTCACTCTCTCTCTCTTTCCCTCCCTCCTTCCCTCCCTCATTTCCTCCCTTCGTCCCCCTTATCATCTTAAGGGGGGACGGGGTGCGGGGAAGGAGGGCTGGTTCTGAAGTTGACGATTTTGGGTTCGTTTATGGTATCTGTAGTTTTTACGTATTATGATACTTCAACCACTTGTAAATCTAAAAAATGCTTACTCTTGTGTTACAATCAACATATTTCATATTTTCTGTCTTTGGGATTTTATTTTGCCTGTTATGTAACAAAATGTCGTTTTTTTCTCAAAACATCCCTTTTTGATTGTTTTTCTCATCTACGTTTTTAATTTTTATTTTGATTCTAACGAAAATTTCAGGCAGGGCTTGTTATTCACACCAAAACCTAACTTTATACTGGTGGGAAAGCAAATCGATGCATTCATAAGTTAGTTACAAGGATGATTATGTAATCAAATTCAGAAGTATGAAGGGGTAGGTCAGATATCCATCTCTAGCTTTTTTCCTATTCAAGATATACAAGATCCCAACTGTATAAAATTTTATATTGAGTATATCTATCGATGTAGGCCTACCAAATTTGTTTGGTAAATTAAAATCCTTTTTACTTTTAATTTTTTAAAATATTTTCAATATGGGCACCGTTATCATGGTAACCGTAGACTTAAACAAAACAATTAAAGTTACACTTTAGAGATGTTTTCCTGTTATACCTCCTTGCTATAAGGCTTTATCTGAAAGGTCATAGTTACCGAGATATGATTAATAAACCAGCCCTCAGCCCCCTTAAGTAAGTGTTGTTTATTTGCCTTGCTTGTGATGAAAAAATACCAACTATCTAGAAACACACGTTGAGATAGTTGTAATTGAGGGAGGTAGGGGGTTGCTTGATATCAAAAGTAAAAGTAGTGAAAAAATGGCCGCCAATTCTTTTGTGACTTCAGAAGCTTGAGTGTCCTTGGAAATTGCAAACCTACATTCGTTTGTCTTTGGTCAACGCTTTGCCGATAAAGTCCACACTGGAATATAATGTTCTTAAATGGACAAGAAAGGTGTTGAGCAAAAACAAATCAACTTTTTAAAAGGATAAACAAAATCAATCAAAATCGCCCAACAAGCTGAAAAAATGTCGTTTGTTTGATTTCACTTTTTTAACGAGAGCCAGATTTTACCACCACGATCCCACACAAAAATTAAATTATAGCATGGGGAATTTTGTTAAAATGTTGTGTTGTTCCTTAACTCTTCTGTCTAAAGAAAAAAGAGCAGAACTTCATACAATAGAGGGTTTGAAAGGAACCACTTTGACGCTTCTCATCCTTTCAGCCTAGTTCCATAGCATGGAACGCTTCGGGAATTTACTGGGCTGTAATTGCCCAAATCTGACAATCGCACGAGTTTGTGTGTGTGTGTGTGTGTGTGTGTGTATGTGTGTATGTGTGTGTGTGTGTGTGTGTGTGCATGCGTGCGTACGTGCGTGCGTGTGTGTGCCAGTGCGTGTGCATTCGACTGCGCATTACTACGCTTATGTGCAAAGATATGCTAAAAGGAGAGGATGTGTGCGTGCATGTGTGTGTGTATGTATATGTGTATGTGTGTGT
>NW_004798059.1:134573-149705 GCF_000002075.1 Aplysia californica | reverse complement strand
CCAAGGAGTAGCAGTAGAAAGGCTGCAGAAAGAGTCAGGAGCCCAGAGGAGGGGGCAAAGGAGGTGAGGGGGTGGGGGCAGGAAGTGGAAATGAAAGCAGACAACAGAACATTGCTAGAGATCAGGAAACGAGGTGAAAGGAGACAATTTTAGAGAAAATGTTCGGTCGCTACCCGGATTCGAACCCGGGACCTTTGAATGAGAGGCCAACACCTTAACCTCTAGGCCACGAGAGCCCCCATAGATAGATAGATAGATAGATAGATAGATAGATAGATAGATAGATAGATATTATGAATGTCAATTATCAAAATATGCTTCTTTACTTTTAATATTCCCAAAATAGTGCGTCCTTAACGAGCCCAGCTTCAGGTACCAGCGTCTGTGGTGTAGCGGTTAGGCACTTTGCTGTTGTACACAGGAGACACCAGTTTGATTCTCCGGTGGAGAAAAATTTTATCAAGTAGGTCTACAATGACATGTAACTCAATCCTGCCCCTTTCCGCTGGGATGTGGCTCTCCTCTCAGTCTCTGTTGGCCCTGATAGAAAGGGTCGGAAGCTTTCCTCCCAAATTATGATCTACAGTTTTTCGCGCGTGTGTATGTGAGTGTGTGGTGTTGTGTGTGTGTGTGTGTGTGTGTGTGTGTGTGTGTGTGTGTGTGTGTGTGTGCGGGTGTGTTTGTTGTTGTTAGGGGTAGTGTGCAACCTTCGCTAAAAACAAAAATAAAACTCTTGACGGTCTTGTGAGGGGTTAACATTTTGTTTGGTGTTTGGAAAAAGATTCAAATCAAGAAGCCTTGCACGCGAGTGCTTCCAGGTTGTTACTGTTGCCTGGTTTAAACAACAGAAGATGAGACATTCTTAACTCATTTTGTTTAATAAGGGAGAAAGCTGGTTTGTCGGACAACATCAGATATAATGGGCTGGTTTGCCAGCAACAAACTCCTCCAAGGGGAGACAGACAGAGGAACATGGAGGAAAATAATCTAATAATATTCTGCGGTCATTACCCTTAACACCTCCCTCCCTCCCAAACCCAATCCCAACCCCAGCACAACGACACGAGGGAGTCGCCGAGGGAAGAGAAATCATGAAAAGGTCGAAAATTAGAAAGGCCTAAAACTGCATCTTTGCAGAGGGTGTTTGGCAGGTGCTCTAGTGTAGTTTGCTCTCTCTTTCCATCTACTGTCCTTATCTCGCCACAATCTTTGCTTTATAAATAAATTTTAATATGTTACACCTCTTACCTAACACTAACATCAACATGAATCTTCAGCACTAATATGACCTACTTGTAATGCTAGTGCAGTAAACTGAAATGACCTTTACTGATCATATTACTAAGTGCTTTGAAATATCCACAGGGGTATCCCACTAAATAGACATCGCGATGAAACATTAATCGCTACCTCAGAATTACAAAGTTCTATCTGACATTTTTGGCCGTTTTGAGTTTTTAAAAAGACCATGAGATCAAAACCAATTAATGTTTTATCTGCTCTATTAAAATCGTAAAATTATTCGAAAGCGTTATCAAGATATTCAAAGAATTGCATTTAAAAAAGCTTGACTTGATGTAAAACTCAAAATCTTTGACGGCACTTTTCTCAAAACTAAGCTTAGATGCTGAGGGCATAGAACTTTGTAATTCTGAGGTCGCTAAATGTTAACAAAACAAGGGCTGTCGACAGACTCGCAAACAAGCTGTTTGTCTACACCTAATTTTGCTCATCGTTCTACGAATGGTCGACTCCCGTCCAAATGTCGCACGCATAAAATTCTTGAAATAATTTGTTCTCATTACAAGCAGGATCAATACCTTAATCATTTTATTTTGCAATCCACAATTTAAGGCTGAGGGCAAATGATGTTTTCCATATATTATAGGCTTATATGTCATTGTATTATACAGTAAGGGTGATCAATATTCCTTATTATTCATCAAAGTTGCTGGTTCTCTCTTTCTGCCCCCTACCAAGGCTTCAAAGAGAACGTGGTAAACAAATGCAAGCAACTTTTGAGGGATTTTAACTATCTTTAATTCTTGTATAACGTTACATCATTAGCATAAGGTGTTGAATTAAGAAAAAACCTGAGGCCTAAAAAAAAGGCCTGGCAATAGGATTCAAAAACCCAATAATTAACGACAGATTTTAATGCTGGTTGTTATTCTTCTTTAAGATTTTGTTTCCATTACGTCAACGCTGAATGTTTTGTAAGGAATTCTCTTTTCTTTACTCGTAGCCGGAGCAGCTGTACCGTATGAGATAAATAACTTTGTTGCACAGACAAGGCTCCTTGGTTACAGATTACAGAGACATCTCCCTGGCCCAGCAACAGGGGGCACGACTCCCCCAGCTAGTTGGGTGCCACTCATCCATTACACGTAAAATTTAAAGTAGGCCTACTTTGACTTTCACAGAAGGCGCATCTTAATCTTATCTATTTATTCCCAATGCCCTCTCTTCTCACTTCATTCACACAATCTTTAAAAAAAAAAAACATTTTATTTTTTTTACCTGTGTCTCCTCCTTTACAGGTGCAATGTGAGTGATTTTATTTGTATCTGACAATCATTGTAAAAGGTTGTAGTTAAAATGAGTTTTAGGGCACTTACAACACGATAAGGTCGTTTAGGTGCCGAACATTAGACGTGTTACAAGAGAGTAACAAACACAAAAAGGAAGGAGAGATACAGACGATAGCCATTAGATGGAGGAAAGAAGGAGCAAATCACACCAGAGCATAAGCTAACAACCTGCACTCTTTGACGACCTGAATGAGTAGGGATAATGATATTTCCACACCAAGATGAAATAGTAAGAGTATATGAATAACAATGAAAATATCTATCTGTTTGTGTTTGAAGTTTGAATATCTAATTCATTGGTGGGTTGTTGGCTTACCCTTTCCCTCTCTCTTCTACTCATCTAATTTAAACTGGCCTGGTGGTGGGAAAAAAAATCTTGTTTAAAAATTGACCCACAAAATTGTCTGATGTCAGACTCCTCACAATGATGCAAGCAGAAGACTGGGGTTCGATTCACAAGTGGGGATTATTTTAGGATATAGTCCTAGCTCCAACTGTCCAGCGCGTGAAACGCTGTGTCTCACTCAGAAGGTTCCCTTGAAAAAAAAATTTATTGCAAATGCGCAGCACCATGGTGGAATCAGGCGCTTGTCAATTTTTGGGCAATTTGGTGTTATTGGTACCATCTAAAAGCCTGTTCATTTGCCTTGCTTTAGGTAAAAAAAATATCCATCTATATTGAATAGAAGTCAAAATATTTGCCATTGAAGGAGGTCAGGGTCACCTGGTTTCAGAGATGTAATTAGCGAGAAAATGGCCGCCAAAGTTTGGTAAATTTCCACAGCTTGAGAGTCCTTGGAAACTGAAAATTAACATTTTTTGTGCCTTTAGTCAATGTTGCTTCAGGAAAATCCACACGTGAATGCGTTTTTAAATGGATATAAAAGGTGTTGAGCCAAAAAAAGAAAATTAGAAAAAAATTGACCAACAGACATAAAATTGCCAATATCTTTGATTTCACTATTTTGACCTGCGCCTGATTTCACAACGATGCCTCACAAATATTTTTCATTCAGATCAACACAATGTAGATAGTGTGATGCTTTGACTCTGCCTGTGACAGCTGAACAGACAGATGATAGATGTAAATGCATAAGTAAAACAAAAATCACAGAACACAAATTTTCCATTTATATTTATCTTTTCTTTTTAATCTAAAAGCATTTTCATGAGAATTAGTTTCAATTGACAAAAATTGAACAAATCATAATCATGAACTTCAATTTCCAGAAAAGATTATTCAATCACTCTTTTGTACAAGAACATAATTATTCATACATCAAAGACAGGAAATGCTCAACCAACACAACACAACTTTGAAAATTGTTTTCAAAGGGAGTTTTTCACCCTTTTTCTCAGTCCCAAGAAATTCAGGACTGTTGGCAAGCCTGTGGTTACAATCTTCAAATACATGTAGCCAATACAGGGCAAGCCAAACTGATTCACATCCTGACATCCAAGAAATCATTTCGAACAAGCCAACAGAATGAATTAGCTACCTAACAATTACAATCAAGCACATAACAATTTGACAAACTTCTCAGGAAAGACAAAAACAAAAAAGAGAGATTCCTTTTAACATGAATATTACTCACTCACACACACACATGCATGCACACACATACAAACACACACACAAACACACATACACACTCATGCACATGGAATCACACCAATGTTCACACTCACATACCCAAACTGAACCTAGCTTAAATGCTCCCGGACTTAACAAGACATTGGATGGAAAAGTATACAATTTATAAGGGTGCCACTTGGAGAACAATTCCGAGATCAAAAATCGTTTACGGACATAACAGAGGCTTGTAAAAGACAGGGAACCATCCACTACAAGCCTTCCCAATTCTCGGGGCACCTAGAAACAAATATTGGCCCAACCCTGAGCAGGGAGACCCACAACTATACAAGAGCCTGGCAAACAGCAGCTTTCGCACAAGAGAATGGGATGTCCTTTTCAAGATGAATGAGAAGAAGAAAAAAAAAGAGGTAACAGCTTGATACAGACCTAAAACCTCAGGAAGTGATGCTGTACATTTACTCACTCTCTCTCTCTCTCTCTCCCTCCCTCCCTCCCTCCCTCCCTCCCTCCCTCCCTCCCTCCCTCCCTCCCTCTCTCTCTCTCTCTCTCTCTCTCTCTCTCTCTCTCTCTCTCTCTCTCTCTCAATCACATATCAAAGTCTTCAACATACCCGTATACATAATAAAACCACAGAACAATAAAAGAAAAAAAAAATGAAACAAAGAAGCTGTTTCGTATGGTAAGCAAAATCCACAAGAAGATTTTTTGTTAAAAAATATACAGCAGTAGTACATCTTAATGCTTCTTTTAACTTACTAAATCAACACAAAAGCAGGAATCTTACTCTCTCAGTATCATGTTTCAAATGAATGAGTCATTCAGACCTGAAATTGGGTACCTAGAACATACAGCACTTTAATAACATTTTCTCAACATTTCAAATAACAGCAATATCCATCGGTTTAGGGAGACACAATTACAAAACCCCACTGGCAGAATGAGGTCTTGTGCAGCAAAACATTCATCAAGGTAGAGAAGAAAATATTATTAAAAACACACTTTTCAACAGTGCCAAAACCTCAACACACACACACACACACACACACACACATACTAAATTAAACACACGATTACGAGACGAGCTCTTTACACGCCGACGTCACGTCTGGATATTTGAACTTGTACCCCAACTCTAAAGCGCGTTTTGGCGTCACCTTCTGACCTTCCAGCATTACAATCCCTGCCTCGGAGCCGAACATGTTGTTTACAACGAACGCCGGCATGGGGAACAAGTGAGGGCGCCACATTGCAGAGGCAAATGACTTGGTGAACTCTCCACTTGCCACAACTCCGGGCGCCGTCCCGTTGAGCACACCCTTCACGTTGTCGTTCTCCACAGAAAACAAGATGATGCCGACCATGTCATCAACGTGTATCCATGGCAACCATTGTTTTCCTGACCCAATTGGTCCTCCCGCACCAAGATAAAATGGAGTCTTCAGATTTTGAACCATACCTCCATCTTTTCCAAGCACAACTCCTGAAAAAAAAGACAACACATAATAATAATAATAATAATAATAATAATAATAATAATAATAATAAAATAATGAAGATAATAATAATGAAGATAATAGTAATAATGATAACAATAATAATAATGATAATTGTATTCATACAACCCACATACACACTCTCCAGCATGCTCTGTGGGCTTTACAACTTTAGTTATTCCAGCAGACCCTAAAACATGAGTAAAAAAAAGTAATATAATATTCACAGTTGCCTGAGCGCTAGCGGCAGATTACATAACAATAACAAACAGACAAGATCTTTCGCCGTCTATAGAGGGTACGTACCCACCTAGGTGAAGGGAGGAAAATTCATGCAAAATATTTTTCCCAATGTCACAATGCTGGACCCCTCTTGGGATATGAACCCGCACATCTTAAGGTAGAATTCCTGAAACAGTGTCCCACTCATCAGTGATCCTTTCTTTTAGCAGTCAGAGATTACCTTCCTTTGCTAAAAGACAAGAAAACAGGCATAGCAGCAAAGGGTTTCCATTTGCATCCTCAAGATCCAAACAATAAAAATTATTGAAATATTTTGCTAAAATGAACAGCTATTTCCTTAGAAAGTAGACAAAATTCAAAGACTGGGTTTTTGGGGGGTAAACAGATGAGACCAAAAGCTTTCATTAACAACTAGTAAAACTACTTCCAAATAAAAATGTCACCATCTCCATTCATTGAGGGGTAAAAGAATTTTTTGTTGATAAATTTAACCTAATTTTATGAATACAGTGGGTGTCGCATTCAACGAGGTCGCATTCAACGAGGTCACATTCAACGAGAAGTCGGCTCCACATCAGCTTCAATGAGGTTGCAAACAGACTGAAGTCGCTTTCAACAACGTCACGATAACCAAATGAAAGCAATTAGCGGCCCCAAAAGCGAAGAATTTTTCTCCTTTCTCTCCATCTCACTCGAAGCACAAGACCCATCCTCGATTATTGACACATTGTATTGCTAAATCTAGTGTGCCTCCTAATAATTATGGGCCCCCAGGCCAAGAGGATGGGCGAGGGTTAGCCTACAGTAGGGACGGGAGGGGATGGGTGGGAACACGATGCAGGCTGTGAGAAACTGGATGAACTCTGGATGGGTAGGTCTAGATTGAGACCTTCATTTGGTTCAATTTTCTTTTCTTCCCCTGATAAAAAAATCCAAGCATCTGCCTTTACTTTACGTAGATCTAGGCCTAGATGTGAGAGGGTATGTTTCCACAAGAGAAAATGCAGAAATGATGGTCAGAACACAGCTCAAATACGAGCACACTGATGTTGTTTGAGGTTTTCGTCATCAATAGGGAACAACCTAGACGGTCATAAAAACAGGCCACCTGCAGGCGACTGACCTAGATTCCTTGTGGGCTGGCACACCCGTGTAGTAGGCCCACAACCTTATAGATTATTAGTAGTGATAAACCTACACAGCGGGCAGTTTGAATTACTGTTTGCTCATGCTTTGAAATTGGATTATTTCTGCCTAATGCAGTTTGCTTTTCAAGTCATCTGGACTATGTGAATATTTTCTACATCATTGTGTGTGTTGAGGAACAGAAGTGATGACTAATTAATTAATTAAAATTGACCAACAGTTTTGAGATCGCAAATTTGAAGTGCTGTTTGGCTGTACTGTCCGTAGGCCTACTGTTCATTTTCAGTCATTCTTCATCACCATCATACTGAATGCCTGGATTCTTTTAGTTGAGGCCTATTGCAGTTTGTCTTTTTTTTAAATCATCTGGATTGTGTGAATATCAAATATCTCTTCCATCAGTGTACGTGTTTAGATTAAACCTACAGTGAAGTTTTGACTGTGCAAGTTAAATTCAGATCTGTCTAAAATCCATGTCTACACAGTGGAGGCCCCCCTCCTGATCCGCACACTCTTCAATGACTTAGAGCCTCTCTATGCAAACAACCACTAAAACTGTCCCCGTAGATATATGCGTTTGTGCGGCCGCGGCGCGGCCGTGTTTTTTTCGCGTAATTCTGCATATTTGCATAATTTTTTATTCTCCGCGTTTTTTCACGTTTTTTTTCTTTTTTTTCACAAAACAATTAATTAACGCCTCGCCATGTGACTAAAGGGACGTAATCACCGTAATAAGTCTCATTTAAGAGAAAAGTTGGTTATTTCCCTTGTTAGAAAATCTTGGTTATGGGTTGGGGTTTTGTTCCTTGAGCATGTTCAATTTTTCAATGCATCAAAAGTTGTTGTTCTCATGTCTGCTGATGTTTCATGCTTGACAGGTGTCCCTGGTTTTAGTAATGTGCCTGCATCAGAGGTCCAGATATCCTTTTTTTTTTAAAAGCATTTTTCTTTCCTTTATAGATCTACAGCTGAAAGTTACAGAGATTATATTTTTTGGTTGGTTTGTTGTTTTTTTTACTGATGTGTATTGTTTTCTTTTCCAAATACACAACAAATTACTGATACTGATATGTTCCGTTTTCAATTTTTCTGTACATAAAACATGAAAATCAGGAAACTTCGCGTTGAAAAAGTGCAAAACATGTCACGAATGGTGTTACGGTAACTTGCATAATTTTTGCATAATTTTGCTTTTTTGTGTGCATAATTTGGCCTTCTAAATTTGCATAATTCTACGGGGACAGCACTAACTCTCCATCCTAACCCTTGATCTACATTTAGATCTAGATTAGCTTGTAACACAAACAATAGGCTAAAAGGACCATGTAGATATAAATCTATATCTAGACTCTGAGCGTATACGGATTATAATTATGGAGGAGCTCCTTTGTGTTTTTCCTAACCTGCATTGTATATTAATATCTGCTGTTCTTTCACAGTGCTTATATGCTTCTCTTCTAGGCCCATTTATTGCTTTCATCATGTGTGGTTATGACTCTGTTGGACTGTGACTGACACCTTCAAAATTTACTGAAGGAATAAGAGTAACAATGGGAAGAAAATGCTCAGTTGGTGGATGCAAAACTGGCTATGGCAGTCAGAAAGGTGCAGAAAAAGTGACCTTGTATGGATTTCCTTCGGATGAAACAGAATGTCGGGCATGGATTGCTAGCTTACCAAACATTTTATTCTATGAAAAGGTGTCAAAATCAAAAAACATATCAGTGTGTGCTCTCCATTTCCCTCAGAATGTGTCTATGGTTCGTCGTCGAAGTAAGCTCGTTCCTACCGTCCCTCCATCCATTTTCCCAAATGTCCCCCGCTGAAATGACCTCATTGTTTTTAAAGTGCCGTAAAACTGTAACTCAACTCGAGTCAACTTTCTGTCTTTCCATCGTTTTTGTCTGTCTAGAATAATTTTTACATGTCCGTTCATTTGAACACAAACACAGGAAGCTAAACCATTGAGAGAGAGAGAGAGAGAGAGAGAGAGAGAGAGAGAGAGAGAGAGAGAGGGGAGAGAGAGAGAGAGAGGGGGAGAGAGAGAGAGAGAGGGGGAGAGGGAGAAAAAGACCGCCTAGCCGTAAGCCATATTATCATTACGAAGGTCACTGCTTGCTGAGGGCCGAAGCCTGAGCAGCCGGTGTGCCAGCCCACAAGCAAGGTGTGTAGTTCTTGGGCTGCGCTGGCTGTTTTTTGGCCTAGGGACAACTGTTTTAATTAATGGTATTGGTACATCGTGTGACTAATAATAATAACTTGTCTCCTTTCTTTTTAGCCTTAGTCACGTTCAACGAGAGGTCGGATCAAACGAGGACAAGCTGGTCCCGGCAACCTCGTTGAATGCGACACCCACTGTATTGAATAATATTTTGCTCTGTCACATTTGGGTCCTTTGACAAAATGTGTGAAAGATGCATTTAAGGGGGGAGGGGGGGGGAGGGGGGTAATAGACTTTTACCTCTACATGTATATCTCCTCCTGTTTTCTAACAAAAAAATATAGTCTACAAGGAAAGTCGTTGTTTCAGACAGATGAAGGTCTTAAAAAGTGTTAATTTTTTTGTAAAATAAAAAAAGGGAAATGGCAAGCAGTCTTACAGATGATTGTCTTGGACACGTGACCCTTAGAGATGACTCAACTGTACAGCTACACACCTTCATACTTCATCCAAAACAACAACCATGAAAAGATAACCGAACCCTCCCCCCCCCCCTTCCTCCCAAATGCACTGACCTGTTCTCACAATGACAGATCTGGTGCTGACAGTGTCGGGTAGTGCAGCCGCCCGCTCCCAGTCCCGGGTCAGCTCAGACAGATAGTCGTAGGGCTCTACAAGACTCTCCTCTGTGTACTCCTTGTTCGGGTGTGGTTTGTAGTAGGCTGAAATATAGGAGATGGTTTTAGGAGAGATATATATACTTACTTACTTATTATTACTTTTTCTGTCCTCTTTTACCGCAGTGTTGAGGAGAGAATGGTATATGCAATACATAAATCAAAAGAATATTATTTTATACGGTGATGAAGAACCTTGCGGAAACAGTATGATCTGCCTTGTTTAATTGTTAAAAAGCAAGCTTATAGAATCTATTTTAAAAATACCTTCTGAAAAAGCGAGATTGATATACTTTTTGTCAAATTATTGCTAATTCGTTGTTTTGTTCATTTCTCGATTGGTAAGATGAGATCTTAACTGCCCAAGACAAACTTGAATTAAACAATGAACATTTGCAAAGATACAATACAGAAAAAAACTTATAACTTAACATCAAACGCGCAGACACATCTATGTACAATGAACACACACACATACCTGGAAGAACCAAGTTTTACGTGTCTATGCTTAATAATCTGGCAATGACTCACAGACTCCTGATAAGGACACAAAGACTTTCGGAGGCTTTGACGACTGGGCAATGGCTGCGCTCAAAAGACGAGTCTTGTCCACACGACTGGCTCTGATCCTTTCCTTGAAATCTGGAGTCCATCTGGAGAAGAATTTTAGAAATAATTATTTATTATCAATTTATGAACATTCAGTTCCCTACTAAGTAGAACAGCTGAACTGAAATCTACAGGGGAAAAAAAAAATCCCAATAACCAGCAATAAAAGAAAATAAATGTGTGACTTGATAAATCTACGATAACATACAAAATCAAATCATTATTGACTGCACCAGAATAAGTAGGAACGAGCCCCATTCCTTTATCAAAATGAGAACACCTGTACTTATAAATACTTAATTGACTGTTCCTTAAGTTAGAAAGGAATTTTTTCAGCATATTAAAATTGACTGCTTTTCTTCAGGATATTAAAATTGAAGGCTATTCTCTTTGGCTTCCAACTGCTATGATGTCTTTAACTGCACAGCATTCACAGGGGAACCCCAAATTTCTAATGCTCATTCAAGAAACCCAGGGGTTTGATCCCACAAATCCTCCAATCAGGAATGAGAAAACCTAGGTAGAGATATACAATTATCAGCCCAGCATGAAACCAGCATTGAGTTCTTCAGCAAATAGGGCATTAGCCTTACTTTATGACTACCCCCCCCCCCCCAAAAAAAAAAAAAACCCTAAAAAATCAGCACACAATACAAACTTTTTGAATGGCTGCAGAATGGGTTCACCAGACATGCTGACAACAGCGATGCAGTCTTCAGGGAGACCAGAACGAGAGACATCTTGCTGCAGAATGACAATTATACAGTTGAAACTGTCTGAAACAGCCATCCATAATCCAAGTGGAAAGTGACATGCTAGGACAGGTGGCCATCTTACACAGAGTTATAATGTACCAAAAAAAAAGTATTTTACTGAGAGGAATGGGAAATAGCTATTTGTACAAGTGATTGTCTTAAATACTGGTGGACATTAGAGTGGGTTAAACTGTAGTAAATACGACTAGCCTTTGAGAAAACATGAGGTTTATGGTCACTCCAGTGTGATGAGTTTCTTTTAGGCTTTTACAGTGTTGTAGTATTCCACACCTATCAGGCAAAATATGGATGCCAGTGTGCCCACTGCAACAAACTAAAATCAATGATACGCTCTTTTTTCGTCAAATCAAATTTCTGCAACAATATTCATTTGCTACTAAAAATAAACAGCAGGCGTTTTATTAGAGTATACAATACCTTTGACACAGTTTCCTAATTTCCACAAACACAACATTTTTGTGTCTCTGGCACGTACAAATCAATCCTGTTCTTTTCAAGACAATTGATGGCAAATGTTTCTATCTCTGCTTGAAAAGAAAATTTGAAACCAACCCAGAAAAAAAACCTATTTTCTCAAAAGCAGTATACACCGACAACTGCTGTTGAATAGTAGTGAACACAAACCAGTGAGAAAATATCTACAAAAAACAAAAATAAATAAGAAAACAGAAGTGATCAATTTCCTTACCCATGTAATACGATTTGGCCCCGCATTTCTCGACACAGAGATTACTTTATAACCTTTGCTGGCTCCAAGTTTAGCAAAGTGTCTTCCAATAAATCCAGTTCCGCCACCTAAAATAAGAAATGATAACATAAGTATAATATACTTATATATTATATTATGGAAGCACACAATACACATAACTATATAAATCTAGAATTATATCTCTTGCAAACGTGTCAAAGAACTGGTGTCTACGTAGGGAGGAACGTGAGGTTGGACACCACTCGGAAAACGTGGTGGGGGAGGTTGTTGAGTGGGATTAGGCACAAGGAAGGAGAGGGGCGACAAAACTTTCATGGCACCGCTTTCACAATGCTCTATGCACTTTTCTCCAGTGGTGGTGGGTAGTGAAGGGCTCACGGGCTTGAGCACCCCCCCCCCCTCAAACTCTATCCCAAAGTAAATGAAAGTGTCTTTTGTAAGCAGTGACAACAGTGATTGGATAAACTAGCAAGCCGTCAATTTGATCACTCTGTGTTCATTGCATGCGATCATAACGGTTTCAACTGCTCATTTAGTTATTTAAGACACTTAACACAGAGTGATCAAATTGACGGCTTGCTAGTTTATCCAATCACTGTTGTCACTGCTTACAAAACAGTGGAACTCGGATTCAACGAGGTCGCCGGGCCTGACCTAAAATCTCGTTGAATCCGAGGGTTCATTATAGCAAACACGAGGTTTTGTGAAGATAATTACAGGCACTTTCTAAGCAAGTAAGGTATAAAGAGAAGTCACAAGTAGTGTCTGAAATGCCTGCATATTATGAGCTGTGTGAAAAAAAAAAAACGATTCGTTCAAATGCACATGCCTGTGTCATCTCGATTGTTTACCAAAAACTTGTGTTGCTGTGAAGAGCCTAGCATACGGCAACTTTTGATTCTATAGACTAGCGCACAATTCATTACGTAGATATCTACGTCAAGACTAGCTTGTCATTGCAATAATGATCAGTTGCCGAGGGGAAAAAAAGACTGTGACGCGTTAGTTTCTGCGACGTTCAACGCCTGGACCACTAGTGCCCTCCCCCCCTCCCCGACACGCACACACAGTCACATGTGTGCAGGCCGCCCATCCGCCCCCCGACACACGCCAGAGTAGACATGTGCGCGTGCCAACAATGCATGAGTTGGTATGAAAGAACGCCGCTGATTGATCGCATGCAATCGACTTAGTGAATATTGGTTCACGATGCAGGTGCAATGGATGGTTTCCGGGAATAGATAAAGTTTGTTGCGGGAGAAAAATGAGCGAAGCCACATCTGCGGGGGCTGTTCTCACTGGAAGCGACCTCGTTGAATCCGAGCTCGCTGATTTAAGTGCTCGTTGAATCCTGGTTATTCTTATTGATTTTAAAGTAGAAAAAAAACGGGGAATCCATTCATCTTGTTGAATCCGAGTTTTCATTGAATCCGAGCTCGTTGAATCCGTGTTCCACTGAACTTATGGCACAGTCAATCATTGACATCAAAAGTAACTCACTACCACAACCGCTACTGTTGCGGGCAAAGTAGCTCCGACGTTTGGAAACCACACCTGCAACTTTCGCAGTTTGTATTTTGAATTTTTTTTCTCACGTTAAAACTGCACCATTTGCAGTACTTACCGGTTCATCTTTTTCGCAGCCCATTCAATTATCTTTCATTAGAAAGAAACGAAACCGAAAACCGACGAGCGCAAGTTGACTTATTGACTTTTACGACAACCGCCATTAGAACTGAATTTAATACGTTTCCCACAACGGCAGATCGCTTGTCTTCGACCGTTTTCAAACATGATTTGATGACGAAAGTGACCCAGAAACCGATGAATTGGCCGAAGATTGTTATGACAAACTGGGTGGGGAAATTTGCAAAGGAGAGTAAGGTTTAGTAGGGCCCCCAAAACCTACATCTAGGATTGCAGTAGTGGGGAAGGACGTGAGTAAGAAAGGCAAAGGGAAAGTTGACCAATTTTTGAAAACTTGTGGAAAAAAAAGTAATAAAACAAAGCAGTAATTTCATCAGGGCAATCTTTATTATATGTGTTCAAAAACAATGTTCCAAAATTTCAAGTCTCTATGTTTATTAGCAAAAGCACATTGATTTTTTAAAATTACCCTTAAAATGACTGGTACACAGGACAGGAAATAGTGACCCCGAAAATGGCTGGTAATGAGTGAGTTAAAGTTAAGATCTAGATCTATCTAACAGCAGTTCTGTCACTTACCAACTATGATACTCATGTCGGAATGAAGAGGAACGAACTGGATGCAACTGCAATGGAAGTATAATGTCGAATCTGGAAGTGGAAGCGAAAATTTGATCTTGAACTTAGAACCTGTTTGCGAAAAGAAATTGATTCAGTCAGTCACTTGCCTTGACTTCTAGATCTAGATCTAGATCTAGTCTTGACAAAAATATGATAGAAGAATCTAGATCTAGATTAGACCTAGATAGATCTATATTAAATTATTGGCCACTTCTCACCCGGAGTGAGAATAGTGCAGGCGAGTCTTGTGGCTATTCTCACCCGGTGCGCGTTCACCAAATTTTGCATTCACCCTAAACCACAGAATTCTACACTGTGATAACAGAAAAATTGTAGAATTCTGTGCCGTGAAAAAACGTTCCATTACAACTGTAGCCTACTAAAAGCGTACAATTTTTGTCTGTGGGCAGTGGAGAGAGAGAGAGAAAGAGAGAGAGGAGTAGCGCGAGAATTTCCGGGCAAAACAAAATGGCGACCCGCGTAGTTCGGCTCGATTCGAAAAGTTAAATAGCCGTAGCATCTTTGTAGACAACCAAATTAATTTACTTTTGTGTTTTAACATCATTTTTTAACTTTGTTTTGGTCAATTTGATCGTCCACACCGATAGACAGTATTCAGAAAGAGACAGAGAGAGAGGGAAGAGGGGAGGAGTTGATCTTGCGAGAACTTCCGGCGGGTGAGAATAGCCACTTTCTAAATTATTATCTAGATCTAGATCTAGTAAGGAAGTGGCTATTCTCATCTGGGGTGAGAATAGAAAAACGATCCACCTCTCACCCCGGGTGAGACGTGCCAGCGCAGGCTATTCTCACCTGGTGCGAAACAAGACCTGCTTTTCCTCATTTTGGAATACTGTCTATC
>NW_004798059.1:93499-132263 GCF_000002075.1 Aplysia californica | reverse complement strand
GGCCAGTTCTCTGATTGCGCTAGGCCTAAGCTGCAGAAAGCTAGGCCTAGGCCCCGCTAGACGCGACGCGCTTCGTTTCGATAAGGCCTAGGCTAGACGCGACGCGCTTCGCTGTCGATACCGCGCCTGGTTATTTTTAGCTCGCGTCTCAGCGGTCACGTTCGCAAATGCACTGTTGTCACGGACCGCGAGACCTCGTTTCCTGTCTCTATATTTTAGAGTCTCATAAGGGAGATCATTCTAAAATTTAAAACCACAGTATGCCAAATAAGCATCAATACAGTTCAAGACCAAGGCTTAAAATGCTTTACAAATCCACTTTGCTGCTATTTCCAAGGCATACTCCACATTTACCTGAATTTTCCTTTATTGTATTTTGCATCTTAAATTCGAAATAACAAAAAGACAAACAGTTGAAATGGATGGAATAAAATCATAAACAATTTTACACTAACCCGAAATTTATCTGGCATTTACCGCCGTTTCTCTTGTTATGAAAGCTGCAAACGCATGCAATTTGTCTAAACTTGAGAGCTGCTTTTTGCGTTATTTTGTATCATGATCTTGGAAGACTAGAAGTAAGTTGCAGAGGATAGAGGGATGCAAATCAAATGCATGTTCAAGGGGGAAATATAGCTTTCCTACTTGTCGTTCCTACCTAGGCTTAGGAGGAACCTAGAACGGCAAAAAAGGGACATTTGTGGCCGTTGCCTTTATATTTTTATAATTTTATATTTACTCACTCTTTCACGATTACGTCGAGTCTAATCTGTACAGTACTCCATCACAAATTTAGCTGAAGTTGTCAAAGTGACCAAGTACTCTTACAACTTATAGAAAAGATCTGATGATGTGACACAAATTTGCAGAGGGTCCTGAGTATATATATATATATATATCAGATCTAGATCTATAACAAATTATGCAGTGGCTACGTTCACGGCGCCGTGAACGTAGTCTGCAGGCTAGGTTCACGGCGGCGTGAATGTAGTTGGCAGGCTACATTCAGGGCGCCCCGAATGCAGTTTGCAGGAGCTGTTGACGCTACGTTCACGGCACTAATGCTTCGTTTAGACGGAGCGTCCACTGCCGGTTTAAAAGGCATGATGGGGGGGGGGGGGGGGAAATTTGGAATTCGTTAAGAAGAAGAAACTAAGCTCACAAATGTGGTAGCATCAATATAAATAGAGTGGAGAATTAAGTCATGAAGTAAAATTTTGAAATTTTATTCCTTTGTGTTGCTATGGTAACGCCTGCCATATATTGGAATGTCATGCCTAGAAAATGTAAACATTTCTAAAAAATCTATCATAAGGTTATACAGTGGAGTCCACTTATAATGAGTCCTGAAACAACGAGAAGTCTGTTATAAAGACACTATTCTAAAACCCTGTTTTTTCTCCTTTATCTTTGTAAATAAAATACTGCTATTGCGCAATCAGACAGTCACGCGAGTCGGGTATATTGCGGAATATTGCTGCTGCTGTGCATAGGCCACAGACCAATTAAACATATATTAAAACCTCGCCAGTTGAGAAAGTTGTTGGTGATCCAGCGAAACAAAGAATGGGTGAGCTCACGCGAACCAACAATGAAGGCCGGTGCGAATTGAGTGGGGAGGGTGTGGCATGTGCAGACAAACAGAACGCATCGCGTGATAGACCAGCCCAGTCTAGATTATTATACATGTCATGTGTGTATCTGGGCATACCGTGCCTCTCACTTCTCTGGTGCGGGATGGAGAGGTCACAATGCTGTGATAGATGAAGTGAATGTGTGACATGCGCAAGAAGACGCAACGCACCACAGGGTGTGGTGGGGTGGGGAACAACACAGCGGGCAAGTTACTCTAGAGCCAGAGCCCCTTCTGTCTGATCGCCAACGCCGAGCTGTCAACAGTGCTAGTGCTAGTCCTAGAGAAATAAACCTGATTCGATTTTTTATTTAGTAAGACCTAGAGATCATGTTGAACAAATCATTATCAGGGGAAATACAAAAAGGAATGAGCGGAACGCCAAACTCATAGATTAGGCCTACTTTACTATTTCCCTTCAATTTATTACTGGATCCCTTGTAACGAGAATCCTGCTATAACGGACATTTCGCACCGGTCCCCTCCCTCTCGTTATAACAGGATTCCACTGTATATGATTTTAAAATAAAAATGTTACAATAAAATTTATAAGTGGTTGTGCAGCCTTCTGTGGCTGTTTTAGAAGATGGACTATATTTGCATAATTTTTTATTTAGAAGGAAAGCCTTTTTCAGAATTGAGGTCCTAAATATGGGAATATTTTGACCACAAAAATCTCAGATCACAACAATGGATTAAATTTATAATAAAATCATTTACAGTGGAACTCGGATTTAACGAGCTCGGATTCAACGAGATGAGATAGATTCCCTGTTTTTTTTCTTCTTTAAAATCAATAAAAATAACCCCGGATTCAACGAGCACTTAAATCAGCGAGCTCGGATTCAATGAGGTCGCTGTCAGGGGGAACTGCCCCCACAGACGTGGCTTTGCTCATTTTTCTCCCACAACAAACTTTATCTATTCCCGGAAACCATCCATTGCAACTGCATTGTGAACGAGTATTCATTTAGCCGATTGCATGTGACCAATCAGCGGCCTTTTTTGTCCATACCAACACATGCGTTGTTGGCTCGTGCATGTGTCTACTCTGGCATGTGTCGGAGTCGGGTGGGCGGCCTGCACACATGTCGCTATGTGTGTGTGTCGGGGAGGGAGGGGGCGCATTAGCGATCCGGGCGTTGAACGCAAAATTTACAAGGAAGTGCAAAAACTATGGAGGCTGAAACAATATTCACAAAATCAGCGCAACACTGAGGTTTAGTGTATACATACAGCAGGATGCTGTGTGATGAAGATGCCAAATCTCATCAGATGCTCAATTTTTATGGCATTTATGACTTTGAAATTGTAAAAGATGACTACACACTTCGCATTAGCAAAAGTATGTTCAATGCCCTTCAGAGCTTCCAAAACACCAACAACGAAGAGCTGAACAGAAAACACATGAAGATTGAAAAACAGAGCAGTTACAAATACCTCACAAAACCTGGATGTAACAGTTACTTGTGTTCATTAGTTTTAATTTCGTTTTTGTTCAGGAGCTGTTGGTTTCTAATCGAGCACGAAACATTTTTTGCACATAGACCCTGTAAGATTTTGAACATCTGTCAGAGAGGAACAGAGGCCTGCAGACTACATTCATGGCGCCGTGAACGTAGCCACTGCGTATAACAAAACCACTAGGGCTGACATGACCTGTTTGGTTTTACCTGAATCAGCACTCTTCGGGAGAAGTGGGCCCGGCCTAACTCCATAGACATTTATACGCAAAATGGGAAACAAATACGGAAGTCGAGTAAAAAAAACTGAACTGAGTGATCTAGACCGATTTTTGACATTATTCTGAATTCTAACGGTTTTTTTAGTGTGCTGAGAACAATTTTGGCACTAAAAACTGCCACTATCCATTATTTTGGGACTCGTTAAATCATTGCATGACTTCAGACGTAGACGCGCTGTCTATTCGGCCATCAGAACTTCCGACAGCGAGAGGTAGAGGAAGCTTGCAGACACTTCCATCTTTGGTGCCTTGCAGTTGGGTACACTTAGATGTAGTCACGTGATCGGAGGGGTATCCTGGTCTGATGTCAAACAAGATGGGCGCCTTACCTAAAAATAGTTTGCATCCTTCTACGTTTAATTGCATCTTCTTTCTGCCCCCTCCTTCCTCTCCTTGGTCCCCTACTCTGGGTTCCTGTCTCTTTCTGCAGCCTTTAGATACCGCTACTCCTTGCAGGCTCCTTAACTTACCTGCTGTCTTTCAGCCACATCCCCTTTCTTGGTAGGAAAGATCTAGGCGCTTTTTCGTTTGTTACCCCAGGCCACTATCTTGGACCGAATGCAATTATGTTGGGCAGAATCAAATAATTATTCGGTCATTATCGATCAAACATCGTTGTATGTTCATCTTAATAACAGTTACTGTTCTCTTTGCTGTTTGCTGTTTTATCTATAGACGTCTGTTTGTCTCATAGGTTTTAGTGGTACCAGAGGATGGAAGGTCTCTTCTTATTTTAAAAAATGAAAATTGAGAGATAATACTGAAGTTTGGCTTTTTAATGTGACAAATTTTTTATTCTTAAGATTTAAGTCTCAAAAGACTCTTATAATAAAATAATATTATAAGGCTGGCGCTATTTCCCGGAACGCTCGGGAAAATAAACTTGGACTGTCTTTCTCCGAATGGTTTTCATTCTCGAGATTTGTTGGTTATTTGCGAGCGCGCGCGTTTGTGTGTGTGTGTGTGAGAGAGAGAGAGTGCATGTGTCTATTATAAGGTGTGAAAGGGGGGGAGGGCGTGGAGGGATTTTTTTTGTTTACATGAAGGATTTTACTTTTTGCTTTAGGGGTGACTAAATGCAAAATAGGTTACTGCTGTAGTCAAGCAGTCTTGTTTTCTCGCAGTACCTTTTGAAGGCATTTACAAATGAAGTATGGTCCGGGAATGTTGCCGGGAAGTATCTGAATATTCTGAAGTAAAAAAATGTCTAGCTCTAGAAATTGAATTTGATGCAAAAAAATGCTTCTTCCCAGTCCTCACAGAATGGCAGAATGAAATCAATGAAAGATGAACCTTAAATCTGGCAAATAACCTAAAAATCTTGATAATGGATTCCATTCGAAGAAATAGTGGTCAAGTTTATTTTCCCGAGCGTTCAGAGAAATAGTCACTTAGATATTATAATACATGGAAAAGAGAACTTTTTGTCTTCTTCTCACTTACTTTTGTTTTGTTCCTACAGATTGGTATTAGATTGCCCAGTTTAAATAAAGAGTGATAGAATGCCTGCTCATGCCAAAGCACCCAGAAAGGAACATCGAAGTGATGTTCTTGATTCAAGGAAGAGGAAATCGGTTACATCAGTTGCTGTGATAGAGCCCAGTAGCGAAGATGTCTCTAAGGCTAAAAAAAACAAGCAGCTGTCAAGTAAAAATGTTTCACAGAATTTGAATTCAACAGCAAAAGCAACTTCGAAACCTGAAGTTAGAAACGGTAACATTCAACTAAAGAAGAGCACGGTCAATGCTAAGAAAAGCTCAGTGGAAGATAAGAAAAAAACAGTTAAAAGGAAACTTGACACAGTGGATAAGACCAAAGAAATTGTTAATGCAAGGTCAAAATCCAGAAAGACAGACTCTGCCTCAGTGAGCTTGGATTCCAAGCCCCCCAAAAATACCACTAAACTACAGGCACAAGATAACTCTCTCAAAAAGAACTCTGCCTCTAAAGAAAAGTCTTCTACGAAGGGTCGTGTACCTAAAGCCAAACCTCTTGAAAAAGATTCACCTGGGATGAAAGAGGAGCAAACTTCTAAAAAGAAAAATGCAAAAAGTGTGGCATCAGTTACTGGAAAGCAACGAAAACCTGTTGGTGGTAACGAGAATGACTCAAAGACTTCAAAAAAGAAAAACTCGAGGGTGAAAACTGCTGATGGAAAGCAGATAAAAGATCAGGGAGAAGGCAAACATTCTGCTCCACCAGCACTTGATTTGAGCGATCCTATGGCAATGTTAATGATGATGGAAGGACGCTCTTCCGGTGGTCAGAAACCTCACGCTCTGTTGCCGTCGGCTTCCGTGGACAAAGGGCCATCCACGTCTACCCCTAAAGTGTCTAAAGATGACGACGTGGCAGCCATGACAGACTCTGAGAGTGATGGAATGTCCGACTGGGAAGATGTGCGAGGTAACTTATGACTTATCGCATTGTAACTAAATGTCTATTTTTATATTTAAATTTCATTTGAGTGGGTTACTTTGCCTTTCTTCAGTGAAATTCTTGACCATTTGTGTTTTTGCATCGAATGAAAAACAAAGAAACCATTATTTAACTATTTGGTTGCATTAATTTATTTTCTGTGGAATGAGAATTTAGGATGTTTGGTAGAGCAAACTTTGACAAAATTCATTATATAATATATATCATACTAAGGCAATTCTTTTCAACTATGAATGGGTCTTGATATGGACACGCTGCATGCATAATGTTGATCCCTAGCTCTTTTTTTCTTGTAGACATGTATAGTGAAAGTGTTAGGATTACAAAAGGATGCAAAGTGTAAGTGTTAAAGTGGAAAAAGGGATAATTGTATGGTGTTCCTTATCTTAAATCGTGAAAGACTGAATATCTTTTAGAATCCATCCTTTGACCCTTGCACATGATATGGGTAGACTGTTCAATATAGTGCAGTTACCTCTTAGTCTTTGTTGCTAAAGGTACATGGATATGAAATGAACGTGATCCTAATCATTTGTGTATTTTAAATTAAAAGCATGGCTTACTAATGTCAAACAGATCACACAATTGCAGAGGAGAAGTCACAGCTGCCAGACAAACCAGTTGAGATTACATTGGAATTGCCAGATATTTTAAAGCAAAAGAAAAGGTTTGTTGTGCTTTTCTTCTTTTTCGTTTGTCAAGCCATCACTTGGGAGGTAAATGTTGTGGACATAATTTTTTTAGGAAATGAAACTGCAAAGTAAGGTTTCAAAAAAATGATAAGCGATAATACTATATGATGTCAACTATCAAAATAGTTTCATGTTTTTAAAAATAAATAAATGATTGGCATTCTACTCTATTCACTCTTGTCTTTACTTATTCGTATATACAAAGGAAAAATGACTACACTATGATATTGTTGCCATTGTGATAAGTACAGCTAACCCCAGCGGAGTAAATTTTACAGAAGAAGTAAAAAACTCGTTTGGTTTCATCATGCAGCAACTTGGCAGCTGGCTTTATTTTTAAAGTTTTAGGAGCATTCCGCGTGCTTTGAGTGTAAGACTGTGCTGTAAGCCATTTTGAAAATTGCCCAGGAGAAAGAAAATACTGATTCATTGATGTATTTTTCAATTCATGAAGTTCAAATTTTTGCAGTGTTAGTGAAGCAACTTCAAAACCAGTGACTGTAGTAACGACACAGAAATTGGTTTTGTGTACAGTGAATTTCGTAAAAGTAGTGTCTGATGGAGTCTTACACTGAGCCATGGATTGTTCGTCAAAATTCAGACCTGACATAAAATACTTACCTGATTCATCTCATTTTTGGAAAAACGATATAGCCAGTCTTATCTTAAGAGCACTGTTATGCTGTTTGCTAGTAGTCTCAATTTTTCTTATTAAATATAGATCTTCAATGTTGATTTTTATAGATTTTATTATGTTTTGAAATAAGTGAATAAGTGTACTGGAAATTACTGATATATTCTAAAGAAATAGGGAAAGGAGAGAGTGAAATAGATGCAGAGTCTTTTTGCGTTGAAAATATTCTTGATTTTTGTATGAGCCCAAGACTGATTTCGAGATCGGTTCAGTTTGTCACTATCAGCAATTTGTCGTATAATTTTTTTTTTCAGGAAGAAAAAACCATTTGACTGGAAAGCTTATTTGCAAAGAAGAGTGAACAGGTTTAAAAAAGAAGTTGCATTGGACATGCACAAGGTACTGTGGTCAATTGATTTGTGTTCACAAGTGATATTTCTTTAACTCCAAGATTAGAATATGAGGCAACATTTGCTTTGTTCTAGGGGTTATATAATTGTATTAGATAGTGTCTTTCATAAATCATATGTACCTATCAACTAGGTATAGGCAATGTGGCAAATACAAATCTCATTTTATGTCGTCTCAGCTCAGCTACCTCTTGTACCCAATGATTTCAGGTGGTGAGAGTTTTGAGCGCTTGTGACACAATTAGTTTTTATAAGCACTGAGGTTTAGAGGTGTTACTAGAGAGTATAAAACACACAAAAAAGATGAAGAAGGGATGACAATGATAGATGGTTGATAGGAAAGAGAAGGGTGGGGCTGAAATGAGGGGGATGTACAATATTCTTCAAGAGTCTCTTTGATGTCATCAAGACACAGTCTCAGTGGCTGTTGTATGTTGGGTTTTTTTGCTTTGGTTTTCTATGAGAAGGCTGCCTTATTAAATCTTTTGCTTGGATTCTTTCTTTTTTTATTTCACGAATCCCAATTCTGTTGCCAATATTTGTAAGTTATGTTAAAATGTGCCGACATGGTACAAGTTGTTATTCCTCAAGAAAAACAAGTAAAATTGAATGTGATGATGATGGTGGTTAAGATGGTGATGCTGTCATGTTAGACAAGATAATCTTGGTGTTAGTTTATTTCTTTATTTGGCGCTTACTCAAGATCCCCCCAGGCTGTCCCGAAGGACAGGCAGGATACAACCCTCATTCCTCACTCCTTGCATAGAGTGTTGCAAGGAGTGACTATGAATTTGGAAAATAAGTCTTGAGTCATTGGTGATATTCTTTTAAGACCCTACAACCTCTTGTCCTTGGGTCAACTGTGGACCACCGAACAACTTGATTTGGCCCTCAGACTACCACTCAAAAATGTTTTTTGGGACAGATCTTAAAACTATCTTAGCAGTCCTGTCCTATAATTTTCATGATGGTTTTTTTTTTAAACTTAATCTGTATTCATTTACAAAAAGTCACAAATCAGTGGCCACCCTATTTATTATAGTTAATCCTTTTGGACTCTCTGTTTGCCAACTTTTTATCTCATCTTTTGAAGTATAATATTCTTACAAGTTCATTGTATTTTTTTTTTAATGGTCTACAAAGAGTTTGGGGGGTGGGGGGTGAAAGATAGGAAGGGCTGTTCAGACAGTGAGCTATTAGTGCAGGTTTAGATCGCATTATATCTACAATTTGGTCTTCCTTTTCTTCTTTTCTTTGAGGTCCAGTAATTCAATCTGTCTTTTCCATGCACCCCAGGTTCACCTGTTGTGTCTTCTATCCGTGGGCCTGCAACAAAATGAAGCTCTGAATGACGAGACGCTGACGGCCGTGGCTTTGTCCTCGCTCCCGTCTCAGTTCACAGAGAACATCAAACTGAACGAGGAACGCCTGGTGGAGAATCTGCTGCTTTGGTACAAGAGGAAGTTCCCTCTGGACCAGGTCCAGCAGTGCTCCGATACGCGCTTGGCAAGTGATATGTTCTTCCATAATGTGTAAAAATATGTGCCATCCCGCAGTTTGTAACAAAAATTGGGAAGAAAAGAAATGGAGAATGATATGGGACGTCCTGTAGTTTGTAAGAAAAGTTGGGAACAATAATAAAAAGTTGTATTCGGGTTAACAATTGCATGTTTTTAAGTGTCCAACTCTAACCTTTAACAGAGTGTCTGCAAAATTCAAATACTCTTTTTGTCTCAAATTACTCAATTAACCAAAATAATTACAGTTGGTGCTGCTATTTTAAATGAATTAAAGAACACTTTTCAAAAAATGTTACCAGCTTCAGTTGGTTGATTCACTACCATTGTCAGGCGTTATTTTTACTTTTAATTTTCTTTTACCAAAACTTTTATTGCAAGGGAAATAAGCAAGTTCCACCCTTGTCATGATTTGTTTGGTTGGTTTTGTACCTTGTCACAACACTTCTGTGTAGTTTTTCATTTGAAACAAAAAAAGTTGGTTAAGCAAAGGTTACTGTGAAGTTTGTTTGTTTGTTGTTTTTTGTTTTTTGTTTTTTTAAGTTGGCTTATAGACTAAATCTTTGTGGTCCGATTGATATAAAACAGATGTACTTTGTTATCTCAAAATTGTTCCCCTGCATTCCTGATTGATACCTGCAGTTCCAGTGACATTGCTTCTACCATCTTTACCTTTTTCCTGTATTAGTTCTGTTTGATTTTTAAACATTTTTCCTGTTTAGGTTCTTTTACAGTCTTAGGGTGAAAGATAACAACAGGTGAGCTCTAGAAGTATGTTATTGCATTCTATAAACTCGCAAAGGTTTATGTACCGGCTTCTATGGTGTAGCAATTGGGAGCTTCGCTGCTCATGCAGTAGACCTGAGTGTAATGCTCGGATGGGGAGAGTTTTTATCGAGTATCTTGGTTTTCTTGCTGGGATGTTGTATCCCTCTCAGCCAGGTTGATCCTGGCTGGGGGGTTGGAAGCCCGCTACTTAAATGATCGAAAATTGTGTCAATATGGGGGGGGGGGGGGGGGGGGGGGGGGGGCGTAACAACACCTGACCTAACTTTTTTTTAAATTAAAAATTAATGTCTAAGATACAATTTTGTACCACCTTATTTTTTGTGTCCTCTTCGTTTAAAATGTTTTTTGGTTTTTTTAGGTGCCATCTTCAACTCTAGTGCAAGCTTTCTCTGAAGGGAAGGTCACTGATGCAAGGATTTGGGTGCTTGTAAGTGTGTGTCAGTTTTCTCAACCTAACCGCCTTTTGTCCAAGACAATCTGTGCAAACGACCTCTTCCCAACTTGCGTTTTTGGGGGGGTTTTAATATTATAATTACAACACAGTTCGTTTTCTGTTTTGATTTTTTATATTTAATTTTTTGCTTTGAAAATATTGTTCAGTCATTTTTGTGTGTTCGGTTTGTAGATATGTTGTTGTTTGTTTTGCTCTCTTTCATGCTGATCTGTGAACAGAGTGCCTAGTGCAGTAAATAATAATAATATAACAATAGATTGCATTTTGAGGAAATGACAAATGCAGTTTATGGGACACTTTAATAGACAGAAAAACATTGTACATCTAGCTCTCACTGACAAGACTGAAGACATCAAAGCAGGGGTAGACCCAGAGCAATTTATTTGGAAAGCCTAAACTGATGGATGACTGAGAAAAATCATGATAATGTCCGTCTTTTGAGAGTATCTGAGCAAAGGAATGAATGGAGAACTATGATAGTCAATGTCTGTCGCAGATCTGGCACTTGATGATAATGGTGAGATTGCATTTATATAGCGCTCTATCCAGTAAAAGTATAAGCTCTGAGTGCTTTACATCATGACATGATAACAGAGTAATCTCACACAACTACACACACAAACAAAGGAAAGAATATAAACCAGAAAATCAGTTCAACCATGTAAGGAAGAACTTTCTCTTCTATACATTGATTATAAACACATATGTACAGCAGTGGAAACAAGACTCATCAGCACTTGCAAATTCAATCCAGCAAAGACTTTTTTAACATATGTGTTTTAAGCAAATTTCCAAATGTATTTAGATTTTAAAAGTAAATTCCCAAAATCTTACTTGAGGGACCAGCTTTTGAAGTTTCAATTTGTCTTGACAGGTTTTCATTGCTCTGCTGAGGACTGTTGGCTTGACTGTGAGAATCGTGCTATCCTTTCAGCCTATCCCATTCAAAGTGACAGAGGTATGTTGCTTCTTATTTTTGCTTGATGATTGTGCAATTGTTATAGGAACAGATCATTACTTATCATTTTCACCCTTGCTTTGACAAGTGGGAAAACAAATTGTTCCAGCATCCTGTTTTTATGAATTTGAAATAAGATGGTTGCTATTAGCCTGAAGTTACGAAATCTACTTCAAGTATATCAAATCAAACCCTGTATAGATGTTTATTTTCAGTCTAGTTATGAATGTAACCATTGTAAGCTTTCTTATTTTGTTAATTTTGACATTTTTTCTTATTGTGACAAAAATATTTTGTTAAGCATTGTGAGGGCTATGAATATGCAGCGTGAAAAGAAATGGAAAAATTGTAAAGCACAGAAAAATTAAGTTTGACAGATGTTGAATGCATGGACGACTGGACACAAATAAAAAGTATGTCTGTGTTGGAACTGATGGAGCAAAGAAGTAAGCTGAAGGTCATGACCTCTCTTTTTCAGTCCACACTTTGTGAGAGAAGTAAATTTGATGTGTAAACGATATTCAATTACTGATTTGAAAAGAAAGTTTCAATGTGTCAAAGTATGTTGCCAGCTGTCAAAAGTAAGAAGCACTGTGCTCAACAAGCCATTACCAATGTTTCATTTTTCTGTTCAGAAAATGACCCGGGGAAAAGAGAGTGTATTGAAAGCATTCTCTTTCCTATAGTGAACATTTTTTTTTCTTGTTTTTTACTTTTCTCATTTTTTTCTTTAAAATGTCCAAGGCTGCATCCACAAAAAATGGCAAAGGAAAACAACCTGTATCTGGCTCAAAGAATGTGAAAAAGAGCTGTGAGTATCCACTTTTTGCTTGTTTTTAAACATTCACTGAAGTTATAGATGAATTTCATTCATCTATTAATTGATACAAGAGTTAAAATTAGTGATAAAATAACCGCCAAAGTTTGGTGTTTTGCAAAGCACGGGTGTCCTTGGAATCTGCAAATTTACTTTTTTCTAACTTTCATTATTTTGAAGAGCGCCTGATTTCACCACGATGACTCACATTTGTATATTAGTTTGCCTTTTTTCACTGACTTTAGCGCTATGTGCTGCAATGAGGACCTATTTCCTGACTTAACTTACTTAGTAACTTGGTTAGAGAATAGGTATCATCGCTTGCTGTACAATGATCAATTGCTGCTCCTCCCTCCTGTCCAGGATCCACGAAAGGGTTGACTTGCTGATCGTGCTGGTTAAAAAAGGAAATAAAAGTTGATTTTTAAAATGTGTTTAAAGAGAAAGAATTGATGTTCTTAAAACATTTCAGTCTTATTTTTAAAAGTGAAAAGAGACGTTCTGATGTGGATGCAAGACGCTTTGAAATTGCGAAACTATATGCAAGTGACGATTGTTTTCTGCCAACTTTTAGAGTATCGGCAGTATCCTCCCCTTCTAATAAGTATTCCTTTTTTTTTTAGAATAACTACAACAGGTTCACAGTTTTTGTTGTAAAATAAAACAATTTTATGAAAGAAGACATAAAATAATTACCACATCATTGCCACCCTTTCTTTAGCAATGCCCACATAGCGCGTTTTGTTCTGACGATTTTTGGCCCCCGCAGCGGGGGTGTTTCGTGGGACGCACTAACGCAAAGGTTGTTGTCTTCAACTCGCTCTCTCGCCGCTTCTCGTGAATGGATATGAATTAAACTTGGCAGCCAATCAGAAAAGAGGTCAATCTCGTAGTATGCAGTTTGACAACATTGTACCCATCCTAGAAGCAGTCGAAAATGTTTGCGAAAGTTGTTGATGTGGTGCACTTTGAAGATTTTTCGGAGCTGTGATTTGTCAAACTGACTGATACGTTGTTTATTCCCTTAAAATTTCAAGCTTCTGTGTTTAGCAGTTTTCGCGTAATTTTTAAAAATGTGGGAGTAACTAAGGGAAAAAGCGGCATTGCCATTTGCGCGGCTGGGAAATTTCCACTGAGTGACGTCATCAGCCATCGGTCGCCTCGGGCGCTACAAACGAGGCCCCGCTTATGTGAACTGGAAAGGGGGGGAAGGATACTTGAAAACTAAACGGGGGCCTTGATAACTTGCGTTTTTGTTGCATTTTAGTCACAATACAATAGATGTAGTCATTTTTATTTGCTTGATTGCATGACAGAAGAATAGAAACAGAAAAGCAAACATCTTGAGAAGTGGTATGGCATTGTGTTTGCGTTATGAAAGCCTATTCCCCCCTCTTGGGAAAGCACACACTTGGACTCGTCCTGTGTGCTCTGTTTGGAAAAGCGAGGCATTAAGATTGCTATTAAAGAGTATGGTACTTATTTAATCCAGTCTGGGAAGATAGTCCCGTTTAGACATTGTTATCGTTCACGCGTGCGTGCGTGAGTGCGCGCGTGCATGTGTGTGCGCGTGTGAGAGAGAGAGAGAGAAGGGGGGGGGGGGGGGGGGGTGTGTGTAAATATGTTACATTTATTGTATGAGTTGTAGCCTACACATGCGAAATATTCCCATGACTTGTAAACTATATTATCTGAATGCATCTTAGTCTATCACACAATAGAACACTGTCCAACAATGGATATACACAGAGACGATCTTATTTTCTATAACAAAGTATGCATGCTTTTACTAGTACAGAACTGGATTTATTAGTAGCTCTCTACCATAGATGCTCTCTACTTACATTTTTGTGACAAATTGATCCAGAGCTTTGCTTGGCAAGGAGGAACCTTTTATGTTGCCAAGTTTCATTCAAATATCATGACTTTGGGAGAACATATGACTGATAATCTTTGTAAATCTGTAAAGAACGCCACTTTTTTACCTGTTAATGTCTTTACAACTCAAAAAGTATGACAGATATTAAAAATCTGACTGCATAACTAGATTCTGCATTAAAAAATGTACTTAACTGCCAAGTTTCATTTACATATTCCAAGAAATAGGCAAGGTATGACAAATATTGTCTCAAAATGCACCGAAAACCGCCACATTTTTACCTATAAACGTCTTCATAACTCAAAAAATAGGATAGCTATGAAAAATCTGAAAGCAGGACTAGATTCTGCACTCGAAAATGTACTGGGTTGCCAAGTTTCTTTTAAATACTCCAAGAAATGAGCGAGTTATGACGAATATTGTCTCAAAACTCACCAAAGAACATCCCATATTTTGGGGGTTTTTCATTATATAAAAGTGTACCAGAAATTAATTGATTAAAAAATCCGTAACTTTTTTGTTTATTGATGGATTTCAAAAATTCAAAAAGTTCCATGCTCTGTGGAGATAAAGCTACAAAATGCACATATTTGCAAACACTTTCTGGTAAAAAAAGGATTTTCGTGGTCATTGCTACTTTCTTTCTTCTAAATTTCATTGTGTCATTTGTCACGTCTTGAAGTTTAACATCCAGTACTAAATACAGTCAAATCTGCTGTCACGGCCACCTGTGTAAGACAATCACCTGTACAAATGGCCACTTCCCTTTTCCTCTCTTGCATATTTTTTACATTGTGAAGACACTGAATGATAGCCACCTATCTACTGTCTAATACAGCCTTTTCTTTCCTTGACAATGGGTTGTTATCTTTGAAAGTTTCGACTGTAGTTGCATGAGAGTATAATTGGTCCAGGCAACCTTCTTGCCTATAGTGATTTATCCACTTTTTGTAAGTTGTATATAGCCACTTTTTTTGGAAGTGCTGTGTGTAAAAGTAACAATGTGTTGTATGTGTCCGTGAAATATGACCATTGCTCTATTTTTTATCACATTCATTTGACTGGCATCTGTGGTGTAGCAGTTTGGCACTTAACTGTCACATGAAGATGACCTGTGTTTGAATCACAAGGGGACATGGGGGGGGGGGGGGGGGGGGGATTTTTATTGAGTGTCCTGGTCTTTCTGCTGGGGTCCTCTATCCCCTTCAGTCCAAGTGGGCCCTGAACTAAATCATGTCGACGAGGGGTATAAAAACATCTGCAATTTTTTTTTAAAACTTATTTGATTTCCCCAGCTGCTAAAGCGAATACCCCTAAGGCTTCGGAAGGTCACCAGTCCTCGCCAGCTCACGACACGAAAATGTCAAAGACTTCAAAAAGCCGCCCAACTGCATCCACCACGAAAAAGCCTGAGTCTGGAAAAATGACGCCAAAACGCAGACCATCGTCTCGAGAGTCGAGCAAAAAGGCTATTGAGCGGAACCGAAAAAGTTTGGCAGATTCTGATTACGAGGAATCAGAAGAAGAGGCGGATAGCGAGCTGTCAGAGGAAGAAATGAAGCACAAGCAGAAAGTGAAGAAGAAAAGAGCGAAGCTGTCTCAAAGTATGGACAAAGACACAGGGGCGGGACCAAGGTGAAGAGCAATGTTAATCTCACTGTTTCCTATGATAGTAGAAAACTAGCTCGTCATGCGAAGCTTCTTTTACTTCTAGTAAGAGTTTTACAACACTTGCAACACAATTAGGTCATATAAATGCTGAAGATTGTAGGTGTTACTAGAATAGTAACATACGAATAAAAGAACAAGGAAAGATTTGGGGCGATAGATGTGTTAGTTTTGGTAAGAGTTTTACAGTGCTCGCAACTGCATAAGGTCATATGAGCGCGCTGATAGATGTTTGATAGGAAGGAAGGAGCAAAATGACTCTAGAACACCCAGCAACCTCCTACTTATGAGGCTTTTCAAATAGAACTGTGTAAACCAAGAGAAAAGCCCACAAGCTGCACATATCCTCAAATGGAAATGCAGCTTTTGAATGCTCAAAATGGGGCAAACTTTCCTCTCTCACAGAATTGGTCTCAGTGACCATAGCAGAAGTCCCATCTGAACCTTAAATACTCCTATTTTGCTTGAGAAACATTTTTCTCTGCAGATGTGTTGGTCATTGTCAAACATAGACTGACAAACTATTATTATTTTCATTAAATCATTTTCCCTTTCAATGAACGACGGTATTCAGTTTTTCATTTGAATCTCTCCCTTGCGATATCTTCAATTACTTGTCAGTAGTACTTTCTTTTACTGCAGTTTAAAGTCACATTTCAGCAATTTGCAATTTGCACCACACACTAGTATGTTTCTAGTTGATTTACAGATAACTCATAATTATGTAAGCATAGAAAATAGTGTTGAAAGGCTTGTTTCAAACCCTACTTAAGCTATACCTGTCTTATTGTCATCACCGTGTCACACCAGGCTGTGAAGTGGTAGATATTTTCCTGGATTTTCAATTGCAGTTCTGATACTGAATTTGAAGACAACAGTCGGTACTTTCGGACTCCAGACAGCCTGAGGAAAGATTTGAAGATTGGTTCCAACAGGAAAGTGTTGTCCGAAACGTCAGCTGACGAGGACTCATCAGCTTCACGTCATCCAATGACTGTTGGTAAGTTCCTGATTTATTCTCCTGTACGTTTCATAGAGTTATTTTCTCCAGAATCTGTACAACATGAAAAATTCATTTTTTATACTTTGAAAGTTTCTGAAAATGTATCATTACATATTCGTTAATGTTTGACAGACTTAATGGTATTTTTACTTTGTGTCTGTTGTCCCACAGGCCTCACCATAAGTGAAACTAATGTGAGTACAGGCCTCTCTATCAGTGTAACTAGCGTTGATGAGCTGATGTATCAAGTAAAGCTTGGCACTCACAGAATATATTTTAAATCAAGCATGACAACAAAAACTGAGGAGGCCGGATGGCTTGGAAGAAGCAGAGGTTAAGTTTTCGTAAAATATCAGTAATATCAGTGTACACAACATCTGCCAAGTTCATCAATGTGAAATCATAGCCAGAGAATATGTCCATTTGCTTTTGCATCAAAGATTTGGAAAGGCACATACTTAATGTAATACTGAAGCATTTGTCTAAATTATTATTGTAACATATTTTTTATATTATCCTTTGAGTGTGTGGTTTGCTCTCCTAGCATAACCATTTCTGGTGAATGATCAATTTGAAAACATTCAAGGAAGAATCTTGCTTCATGAATGACTGTTTGCATATTTGTCATTGTAAAGCAGTGCTTCCCAAATGTGGTCAGATTTTGATCTTCTAGCTTTTTGTGCTTTTCATTTTGTTGAGGTCTCTCCATTGCCAGTAAAATATGTGTCATAGAGCATATTTATGTATGCTTGCTCACTTTGAGGTGTTTTCTTTTTATTCATTGGCAGGGCACGACTTTTGGCTGGAAGTGTTCTTCCCTGCAAAAAAGAAGTGGGTCTGTAAGTATTTTGGGTTTTGGGTTTTTTATTTTATGTACATGTATAAATTGCAAATACTGATTATGTAGCAGAGGGATTGTCATAATATGTGTGTGCGCCTAGAGAAAGGTACCAAAAGTCGCCTGAGACCATTTCGAGCTACAGGCTGATAATGACAAAAATCACTTTTGACCAAAATGTGTTTCCTTAAAAAAAATGATAGATCCACCATTTTTTTTACAATTTGCTCAAAGGGTTTTCATTGATTTGACTTGTACATATTTTATTTTGAGGGAAGGGTATAATAAAAACAGACAATGGAAACTGCTTTTAAAAGGTGTTAAAATCTATTCTTGAAGCCCATTTTCTCTTCCCTGCAATGTTTTACCATTGAATTCCATTCATGATATTGATGTCAACTGAATGCCAAATTGGACATGAATTTAGTATGAGTAAATACATTTAAAAAATCTTTTTTTTTTAAGTTTGTATATTTTCTCACGTTGGTTAAACTTAAAAGCTCATTTTTTCAAAATTCTATCTTTATAACCTACCTCGCAAAATGTGCAAAATCTCAAAAACTACCTGAGATATCTAAAAATTCAAAGACCCCTGTGTTCTGCATTGAATTTCCTATAAGGTACAACCCTTAATTCTAAATGGTCATAATCCGACTTTTGGCACCTTTCTTTAGGCCAGCACACATATGATCACGAGTTGAAGCTCAAAGACAAATGAAGTTTCTTTTAGTGCATAACAGATCCTTCAGGGTTAATCATATGTCATTTTTGTTTTCGTTTTTTAGGTTTTGACAGCTTCAAGTCCCAATTTGGGAAACCGTACTCACTGGAAAATTGTGCAACCCAGCCATTGTCATATGTCTTAGGATTTCGAAATGGTAAGTAACAACAGAAAAGTCTTGGTATGTTTTTTTTTAGCTTGCGGTACATTTAGTTTATTTGTTTTGTCCTACGTTATGTGTATGGGCATCTCACAAGATCCACAGGACTTACCAAAACAATCTTACAAGGAACCGTACAAGGAAAGAGAAAGAGAGGAAGGCAGAGAAGGAGATGGGAGAATAACAACACAGAGTGGACAGGGAAGACGATGGGTGACAATCTGAGGAAAGCAGAGGACAAAGAGGAATGGCGAGAGCTGGTTTTCAGATGCAGTGGTGCCCCCATGGTTGCCCCAACCACTTGATAGAAGAAGAAGAAGAATGTTATGTGTAGGATGTTCCCTTTGTCTTTTTTTATCATATATGCAACACACTTGATGAAATATTTGTGTGGAGAAATGACAAAATAAGCATCCTCAGGGCTTTTCACATGAACATGTTTTTTTATAATTTTAGACATAAATGTGTTCTCATGAATGTGATGTCAAACTTGCTTCGGCGACCCCTTATTGTCGAGGAGAAAAGTGATAATCTTAGAAAGGTGATTTTCATGGACAGTATTATTATATTTTTAAAATCTTGGACAGTATCATTAAAGTACAGTAAAATAAAACGAGGTGGGAAGTGGTTGTTTGCACAGGTGGTTGTCTTGGACAGGTGGCCTTTAGAGAGGGTTCCACTGTACTTTATTGTTTCTCAATGAAAAGGTGTTGTTATTGATCCAGTAACAGCTGCACTCTCACCCTTCTGTCCAGTGCTATATAGTGATGAGGGCAGGCTTGCTGCAGTTCTGCCGTCACTTGAAGAAATACAGTATATGCAGTTTTAACAGCTCTATCGGAGAATCAGAAATTACCAAGAAAACTAACTCTTTGCAAACATCCCATATCAATACATTCATGAATATATATTTGATAATCGCTTCTTTAAACGCATTATGTTGTTTTATGGGTAACAATATTGCTTTTTGGCTTTCCTATAAAACGATAAAAACGGCACATACTGTATATTTTTAATATGATGGCAGAGTTGCTGGGATGTCCCAAAGCTGACTCATAAGATGTTGTTGTGACTGTCTTTAGATGGCAGTGTGAAGGATGTGACGGCTCGCTACGCCAAACAGTGGCTGTCACACACGCGGAAGATGCGGGCAGACCAGGAATGGTGGACGGAGACCTTGCTCTTCTTCGACCAGGCCAACTTCAAGGAGAACATGCTGGAAGATGATGAGATCAAAGGTGATGCTTGTTTAGCCTGCTCTTCTCTCATTCTTTCTGTGAATGTGCCAATTTTCCAGATAAGTCAGAAAAGCTGGACTTCTGGAATTTTCCGGTTGTTGTAATATACTCCTGCTTTTATACTTTATATATATTTTAATCTCTATTTATGCATGTCATATTGCACTATTGTGCTTTGTATAAAAATAATTTTGATACCAGATACATTTGACAATATTAACCATAGATTTCAAATCCCCTGAAATGTTTCTTCGAGGTCTAGAAAGTTTCAGATTTTTTACGTAGCCAGAAGGCACCTCTGTTTCTGTGCTATAACGCTTATATTGTAACACAGTGTCTAACAGTTATGATGAATGCACTTTACTCTTTTGTGTTATGTGGCTACATGTGTCGTGTTGATACATGTCCTCTTTCTGGATGCTTGACCTTTTTGTGTTACAAGTGCTGTAAAAGTAAAACTCTTACTAAACCGAAACCAAAACAAACTGTTCTCGTACATTTTTGTCAACATTTTTTGTTCTCTTTCAGGTCAGCTGCTTGTCCGTCCAATGCCTACGAGTATTGCCGAGTTCAAAAACCACCCATTGTAAGGACCTTGAAGTTCTTGTTTTAATTTTTATAGATGAAGTGATTTGTCAGTTAAAAATTAAAAGAATAAAGACTGCTGTTGATAATATTGAAAACATTAATATTTTAAAAAGTGAATAGAATGAGATGAACTACATAACATACTTTTATTTTGGGTGATGATAATGATGTTGTGTCATCAATATTTTTTAATGTGTTACAGCTGTTAGTATGACTGTTGGGAAGAGCCATAAAATATTTAAAACTGGAGCTAAGTTTTCTTTGTTGGTATTTTTTTTCTGTAAATGGAAGTTCCCTGTTGTTGTTTTTTTACCTTGTCGCCTGTTGTTTTATTTCTTGCACATATTTGTGTCCTATGATACAAGTGTGGGAGTGTTTTGTTAGTTTTATGATTATATCACATTAACCAGTCTGTTTACTTGTTGTTGGATAAGTGTTTTCTATCAGCCTAGGGCAGGCATGGGTGAGGATGTTCAAGTTGTCGGTCTGATTAAGCGATTCCACATACCTCCCTGGCGAAAGCTGACGAAAACTGATTGAAATCAGTTAAAATATCCAAGCTCTGGGAAGTGGGACCAAATCTGACACATTCTGAATTTAAATTTCAACAAAATAAGTTTAGAGCTCATGGAACTGATAAAGCAGATTAAGAAACTGCAATAAAACGTTTTTCCAGATTTTTGGTTTTAGTGCACCCGAAAAGCAGGGTAATGAAGCGTGTTTGGGGTTTTTTTAAACTTTGAAATGTAACTGATCAGTCATGAAATTATATATTTTTTATGACCCAGATTATTTATCTTTTCAATAATATTATTGTTAAGCGCAATTAGCACTTTCTTAGTGGAAAAACGCTATGTCATTGAAATTTCTTCTTTTTCTTTTTCTTGTTTTTCTTCTTCTTCTTCTTCTTCTTCTTCTTCTTCTTCTTCTTCTTTATTATTATTATTATCATCATTAAATGTGTATTTAAAATTTCTGGTACCTCCCCTCAGGTATGCACTGCGGCGCCATCTCCTCAAGTTCGAAGCCATCTACCCAGACACAGCAATCCCGTGTGGTTACATCAAGAAAGAGCCGGTGTATGCCAGAGAGTGTGTCAGAATTGTAAGCCCTCTCGCTTCACTTACACTTTTCTCCTCCGGTTTTTTTTTCTTTTTAATTGAAAAATGTATGGGGGGGGGGTTAATGTAGTTTTTAAGCCCACATCAACACAATTCCCCTCAGTGGCATGTATTGAGTTTGGTAACAACAACAACAACAAAATGACCCAAGATATTTGTCTTTAAAAAAAAATTTGATAATCTAACTCGCATTTTGTCATCTTTTTAAAGTTAAAACGGGCTTGTGTTTTATTAAAAACTACTGCTCCACTCTCTTCCATATTTCATTCATAGAATCCTTTATTGAGTCCATTGTTTTAGCAATTCAAAATAGTTTTGGACCATTGTCAACTTCAGGACCTTGAATCTAAAGAGCAAAAGAACATTTCTGAATATATCTGTTTTGTAATTGTCGGTGACAGGTTGTCAAAACAAGAGTGTGTTCCAAAGTACAAGACCATTTGAATAGCTTTCAAAAATAAAATCGTGAGTTCAAGGCCCATGGTCAACGTGATAATTCTTTTTCTAAAAGGTTTCAGAAGTAGGGACCAAAGCAATAAGTGTCGGACAAAAATGTACATTCTGGTATCGGTTGCAATAGATATATTTCAGCACATTCCTAAATGATTGTTGTTCTGATGGGAAATGGAACCATAACTGTAATGTGTTCATTCAAGGCCATGACTGATCAATGACAAATGGTGTCTTGGTGATTTTTGTGTTACAGAAAAATCAGGGCATAGATTGATCACTGTGGAAAGGTTGCGGGTTTGAACCCCATCAAGCAAGGGCCCGACATTGTGTCTTTGGGAAAGACACTTTTCACACATTTTTTTTTTACTTGACCCAGGTGGGAATGGGTACCCACCTATAAACAGCAAAAGATTTTGTCAGTTTGTTAGTATTTGTGCGCTTCATTTGCTTCTAGCTTTTTATGCTCCCTGGAAGTTGAGAATGTTTCTGAATGATTTAGGGTCTGCAGGGGTAATAATAGAGATTTTAAACTGCTTAAAGCTTGCTGCTGAGTGGGGACATGCTCTGTACAAAGTCTATTTATTGTTATTATTCCGTCTTTGAGACATGCCTACTTTCTAACTATGTGTTCACCCTGTGTTATCGATCATGTAAATGATACCTTCTAAAAAGAAGATAAAACTAAAGACTAAAATATTTTTGTAGGTAGGTAGTTGCTTCTGGTGAAGAAATTACTGCACAAATATAACTTATGGTGGTCATTTATTTTGACATCCGCATCTTTACAACTGGCTCAGATTTATTTTTGCATTATAGCCAAACGTTAAAATGAAGTGCAGTATGAAGAGATTGCACTGTTGATTTTTTTGTTATTTTGTGATTTAATTCATTGTAACATATTATGTTTTCTATTTCAGTTACATTCCAGAGACAACTGGCTGAAGGAAGGCAGATTAGTTAGGGTAAAGATATTTTACTTTTTTGCCTTGAATTATCTCCACTGCCTTAAGTGTCTCCTACTTTACTGAAAAGCGGTTTCAGGTGGTGACTTTTTTGTCTTTGCCAAAATTAAAGACTACCTCCCATACCCCATGCGTGTGTTTACACATCCTTTTCTGTAATGTCTTCTAATACGTTTTAGATCTTTTTAGTGTTTTAGTGTCTGTAAAATGGCAGCTTGCACTGTATGCTTCCCAGGAAATGAGATTGTTTCAGAGTGCTATCGGGTCTAACAGGGGTAATAATATAGATAATAAAGGGCATAGAACTTTCTGTTGAACAGGAATTTATGAATTTCGAATGCTGTCTATTATTTATTTTCTCCATAGGCATGGACAAGGTTTGGCTTCGTACTCTTGGAGAAGACTTTCGAAGATTAGATGCCTGTCTTGTTCCTAATGCATAAAGACTATTTTTTAGCCCATTGTTTATGTTATGCTGTGTTTGAAGAACGTTGCATAAAGTACAGGAAAAGTATAGGGCAGATGTTTCTTGGTTACACCCTCTCAAGGATAGATTTGTTGTACTTGAACTTGTGTAAAGCACCTAGAACTGTGTGCACCCACAAGTAGGATATAGAAATAATCGACATTGATATAATTCATCTTCTTCTTCTTATTATTATTATTATTATTATTATTATTATTATTATTCAAAGTATGATGTGATATTTTTCTTTTCTGTTCAGGTGAATGAAAAAGCATACAAGATGGTGAAGTCAAGACCTAAATGGGTATGAAGCTATTGTATTGTTGTGTATTTGTTGTTTCAGATGAAATGAATTTTTAAAACTTTATTTTCTCAATTTGTATATAGACTTGTGGTGTAGTAAGTACCTAAATGATAATGAAGTAATTATTGTCTATTTGTTGTTCTAGCTGAAATGTTTTCAAAAATTGTATTTTCTCAACAAATATCGTCTCGTGCTGTTCATACCGTATAGAAAGAGGAAGGATTTATCTTTTTCGGTTGATTGTACTGTTGTGTATTATTATGTATTTGTATTGCCTTACTGTCTACATGCATTATACTAATAGTTAATGAATATTTTAGTGTGGTCAGTTTCTCCTTATATTTTTCCATGTCATAATTCCGTTTTGCTTGTCATTTCATCGCTTTGGGTTAACTTGCGACCCCCACCCACTCCCAGGGCAGTGCTACTGACTGAAGTGTCTTTACGCCGTTTCCAAAGGGGGGATATTAACATGTTCTTATGCTCAGTAGAATTGTGAATGGGTTGATTTATCAATGTCATGCTCATACCGTGCCGGAACAACATAGGGGGAACTGCTGCTTTTTCTTTCCCCATCCTTACTACCGGCATTTTTCCTCTTCTTCTTCTTCTGTATGTTTGTCATTCTCTTGTGAACTGCTATTTCCAGGGTGCCTTGATAGTCAAAGCAGACTTTGTGCTGTTGAGGCTAAAGAGGTGAGCAGAGTAAGCCTGATTCCCCGTTTGGACTTCTCTATTGACATCCACCCCTTGGCGCTCATATGACCTTATGCAGTTGCGAGCGCCGTAAAACCCTACTAAGACAAACTTAAATTTCGTCTTTGGTGTAGCTGTTAGGCGCTTTGCTGTCACATGTAGAAAAAGTATTAAAGGATTTTTTTCATAAATATTTTTATTTTATTTTTCTCAAACATGTCATTGTCTGTGATAAGTGGGTGCTCTGATGTGGTTTGCTTCTTCTTTCTTATCGAACATCTAACATCCTCATCTCTCCTCCTCCTTTTTTGTTTGTTATTGTCTTGTGACACCTCTAATCTTCAGCATTTATATGACCTAATTATGTTGTAAGTGCCATAAAATGTTACTAAACAGCATGTCGTTGTCTGTCTCACACCTTGCAGAACAAACCAAAGGAGAATCCGGACGAGCTGGACCTTGAGCTGTATGGAGAGTGGCAGACTGATGTATACATCCCTCCACCGGCTTACAATGTATGCAACCCCTACTCTCTTTTTTTGTTGTTGTTGTTATTGTTAAGTGTTTTACGGTGCTAGCAAGTGCATATGGTCATATTAGTGTGTGGGACACTATAAACATTTTCAGTTTAGTAGGAATTGAAAAATTTTACTCGGGTGGCGGCTGAAGCCTTTTCTAATCAATTTTAGGACCACCAAGGATCTTTAAATGTGTGCAATTTGCACATGGGACCTCCAAGATTTTTCACCCTCTACTCTGTCCCTCTGTGACTTATATTTTGGCTCCTAAAAAAGATGGTAATAACAATTATATTTTTGTAGAAAAAGGGAAGTTTTTTAATCATACTCATTGATGCCTTCTTAGAAAGTGTCAGCTTTTGGCTTAGAATTGCCTTCAAACTCACAAACTAGAAAATAGAATGTTGGCGTGTGGACCTAAGAGATGTTGTTTGTTTGTAATATTCTAGACTATTACTTTTTTTAGCTCCTTCTGTGGAGTATTATTAAGTCTCAAATTGTATTGCTTGGTTTAGTTAAGCTTTCATCCATTTACTAATATGAATATGTAGTGACTGTAATAAGCGAAATTTACTTTTCTGAAACAGGAAAGTCGAAGTCTTTGTGAATGGACAAGTACTCTTCGATGTCTCTTTCTCTTTCACAATGTGGAATGATAATTTTGTTTCTTATTTTAGAAAATAATGCTGATGCTGTGGATTTTTTTTTTTTTACCACTATTCTTTGAACTTTTTTTAAAACTGTTGTATTCTGTGTTAACAATACTTTTAGTACTCAGTGACAGGTAATCAACATAATCTCTCCCTTCATAGCCATGCCGTCTTATGCATGCTCAGTAGCTTTACAAGTCCAGTATATCTCCTCAGGGCAAAGTCCCCAAGAATGAATATGGAAATGTGGAGCTGTTTAAACCTTGGATGTTGCCTAAAGGCACAGTGCAAATCAGAGGTGAGTTTTGTAAGGATTTGTCTTCAGTAAGCGGCTGGTTTCTTGTTTAGATCGACTTTTTGATAGCATGTTTATGTAGTGCTCCACACAGCTTATTAGTGCTTTACAAATACAGTGGCAACATATAAACAGTATAGTGTGCTTTTTTTTATACTTTTCCAGACTTGCACGTAAAATTGCCTGTGTGCTTAGCCACCAGTACAGTAGTAAGCGAGACCCCATCCCCAACCCGGCCCACCTGAGATAAAATGCATATGGGAAACAGTGTTTACTACACAAGACATTATTGGTTATTTTGAGGATCTTTCTAAATTAGATGCTGGTCATGACAAGGACTACCCTAAATGGGATATGGAATGTTATTCTGACAATCGTATAAATATTGGATATATATCGCTCAGGAGCTCTGGCAGAGGGGTACGGTAGCCTTTGGAGTCAGGGCTCAAAGGGTTAAAAGAACAAAAGAAATTGTGCTGTATCATGGTGAAATCAGGCATTGTGATGCCCACCTCCTAAATGATCTAAGTTGAGTCGATGTGGGCGTAAAATCACCCTATATTTGTTCACCAGGTAACGGCCTCCAACGAGTGGCGAAGAAGCTGAGCATTGACGTGGCTCCGGCCATGGTGGGATGGGACCACCACTGCGGCTACGCACACCCGATGTGAGTTTGTTGAGTCTTTGTCCCTGAAGGCTGGTGGGTGTTCTGATGTGGTTTTCTTCTTTACTGTCAGTACTGTCAAACATCTATCATGTTTATCTCTCCTCCTTCCTTTCTTTTACATTACTGTATAGTAACACCTCTAATCTTCTGTCCCGTAGAATGGGTGGTTGAGGGGTGCTCTGATCAGGTTTGCTCCTTTCCTATCAAACATTTATCGTCCTGATTTCTCCTCTTTCTTTTCTTTGTATGTTACTCTCGAGCAACACCTAATCTTCGGCCCTTACATAACCAATTTCTGTTTAAAGTGCTGTAAACTCTTACTAAATACAAACTTTAAAAGAAAGTTTATTTACATACGAAGGTTTTGTGCTCCTTCATTTGATTGGCAAGAAAAGATGAGTTTAGGTTTTTAAACCAGTGCAAAGTCAACAAGCTGCGATTTTGTTTGCCCCTGCTTTCCTTTCTAACATCTGTCGTCCTTTTCTATGGTCCTTCTTTTTATTGTATTTTACCCTCTAAGCACCTCTAATCTTTGACACTTTTATGACCTATTTGTGCTGCAAGTGCTGTAAAACCCAAATACAAACAAAAACTTCTTACACGATTCAATTTTTAAGGTTTCCTTCTACTGTTTCATAGTTTGTACCTACTTGTATGGGATGCAGTGCTCTATAAATGTAATCATTGTTATGAATATTTTATTATTATTTGTATTGTTATCATTATGATGATTATTATTGTCTTCAGCATGGATGGTTGGATAGTGTGTGAGGAATTTGCAGACACTCTTCTGGCTGCCTGGGAGGAAGATCAGGAGATACAAAAACAACGAGAACTAGAGGTCAGTCAAGTCTTTATAAAGATAAAAGATAAAAACATAGAGCTATAATTTTAATACTCATTTTCGTGGTTGGTTTGCGTGTGCGCTGGTGTAGTTAGCTCATTCTTTCCTATCAAGCGTCTGTCGTCCTTATTTCTCCTTTTTTATGTTTACTTTTCTCTTGTAACACCTCTAATTTTTGGCTCTTATATAACCTCATTGGGTTGCAAGTGCCGTAAAATTCTTACCAAAGCAGTATTTTTTTTTCATATTTTGCTTTCCATAGGGTTTCTCCTTTGTTTTTACTCCTAGCATACGGATAGCCACTTCAGCAGGCATCCGGCAAGGCTCAGTTGTTAACAGTCATAACAAAAATCTGCGCATGTTCAGCAAATCTTGGACAGCGTCATTATAATATCTAAAGAATTCATGTCGTGGAGTGAAAAGTGGTCATTTGTACGCATTGTCTTGGACAGTTGTTCGAGAGCAAGTTTGACTGTTTTGTGATAGTTATATTTTCTTATTTGTTTGCGTGTTCCTGGACATCAAGATCAAGATCTTGAGCAGTACAGAGGTTCTGGACTCAAAGCATCCAATTGATTTCTTCAAGTCCTGTCTTTTCTCCTTGCTCTAAGAAAAAAATTTGTTCCCATTATTTTCATCTTATTATGGGTTTTTTTACCTGTTTCCTCCCTAGAAACTTGAGAAAAGAGTGTATGGCAACTGGAAGCTCTTGATCCGAGGTCTGCTGATAAAAGAAAGACTTAAGAACAAGTTTCTTCAGGTGAGTATTTATTATTCTCTGTTTTGATGACTAGAGATTAGGGCATAGGCCATAAACAAACACTTCCCACTTTTCCCTATCCTGGGTTAACCTCTTGATATTATTCCATTTCCTCTTACTTTTCCGTACATCAGTTTCTGTAACTCTTCTCCAGGCTCCATGTGGTCTTCCTCTTGATCTTTTAGTTGCCTAACATCCTGAGAGTATATCCAATCCATCACCACCGCCTTTTACCCTCCCTATCTCTAACTTTTCATATCAACTGCTAAGTGCAAGACTCCGCTATGTGCCATTAAGAAGTTTTCCATGGACAGGTGGCTGTGAGAGCCAGTTCAACTTCATTATTCATGGAATATTAGGCTGATTTCTCATAGAAGCAACATGTGAAAGTTTGTAGCACTAAAGGTAAAAAGAATTACTGTTGTATATTTGTAGTTAGATTTATCTCCCGCAGACTCTTATTTGGTTTTCTTTGGGCATGTGTTTTAATTACAGGAACCTGACTCCAAGACTTCAGAACTGACTAAAGAAGACAAAGGAACGGGTAAAGACATCAAAGCCGAGGATTATCAGCAGTCCTGGCCTGTCAACAGGCAGCAAGAAGACAGCAAGGCCAAAGTGATCAAAAAGAAGAAGAAAGTTGAGAGGGATAGGAAAATTGTGGAGAAACAAGAAGTGAAGGATGATCTGGATGAAGAAATTAAACTGGAAGCAGAGGAGGCTAAAGTGGAAAATGTGTTGGAGAAGAAAGCAGTGGTGATTGCCACAAAAAAGAAGCACGAAGCGGGACACATTTTTTCGGGAGTTCGAGAGGTGGTTGAGAACTTGAACATAAGTGAAGACAGTGAGGATGAGGAGGAGGAGGATAACACAAAAGTTTCCCAGGATGATTCTAAGAAAGGTGCTGCTGACTGTAAATCAGAAGATTTGCCCTCTCTTTCTTTGAAAGATAAGACAAAAAGCAATGAGAAACAGAAAAATAGAAAAACAGCTGTTGCTAATAAAAGAGGAAGAAAAAAAAGAAAGGAAAGTGATTCTGATTTCTCTTCTAGTGATGAGAGAGAATACCATAAAGAGGTTGAAAATAACCGAGAAAAAAGGGGGAAACGACTTGTGAGAAGTGCTCGGAAAAAAGTCAACTACTACGAAAATGAGGAAGAGGGAAATGATGAACAGTCTGAAGAAGAAGAAGAAACAAATAAAGATAAAGACAACGATAGTACAGCGGCGAAGGGTGTTGAAAGCGATGATTTTGAAACTGACAGTAGCGAAGTAAAGAGTATGACAGAGTTGAAAAAGAAATCGGATGAGGGGAAGGAGAAACTACAGTCAGGGAAAGAAAAGAAACCTTCAAGAAGAAGCAGAAGGAACAGATGAGCTTCAACATGCTGAAAACATTCTGTTTACTGTCCATGGGGAATCACATTTTGTTGTCAACTGTTACCAAGTTGATTTTTTCCTTTTGGTGCCCCACTCATTGCCACAACAAGCATCCATCACCCCCATTCTCTACTCTCTGCTTTGATGTATTGTTTCATGACGTTGCAGACCCCTGCTGGGTTTTTTACATTTTCTGTGTATGATGTCGGAGGTCTTCCTTTATTTCTTGCTCCTTCTATTTTGCCCTATAGCTGTCATTATCTGGTCTGGTTTTTTTATGTTTCTGTTAGCGTGACCAAAGTACTTGAATCTCTTTCAGCACCTGTATGACCTATTTGTGTTGCAAGTGCCGTGAAATACTTACTTAAACTTAATAAAAATTTGTAAAAAGTTGTTACTGCTGATGGAAAGCAAATTTCCCTAACCGCCATGCATGAAACCATCCTTCCAAAAGAGTACCGAAGTGTGTCGTTAGTGTCATACAAGTTCTTGTTCCAGCCAGAGCAAGGTATAGTTCTTCACATTCCTCAGGATTCATCTTAAAGTGGACTATGTTTTGTTAACATTAGTACAATTAGGTTACACCTTTGTTGCAAATTTTGATGGGAGCCAATTAAATGGGCAAGGAGGAGGCAAGCCTGAAGGAGAATGTTCTTTAATTTAACCCTCTCCGTACGTCATGTTTTACTATCGTATCTATATGACGAGGGGTACTCTGTGCCACCATTTTCAAAGAGGAAGTTTACTTGTTAATCTGATCCGTACGCTTTGCATAGCTGTCTGTCAAAATGATTTTTTGAGAAATACTGAAAGTTTCAAAGAGATCTTTGCACTAGAAGTATTCTAAAATGTGAGGAATACAACCCGGGGTGGAGGGGGGGGGGGAGGATACAAAATGACCCCAGGGTGTACGGATAGGGTTAATCTGTGACTACTGTGAGTTTTGTCTGTTTCAGTTGAAGTTCTAATAGCAGGTTTGTGCATGGAACCGCAGAATTTCTAATATTTGTATAGTTATAGATATGTGGTCGCTTTTAAGGACAAGTGGGCTTACCCAGATTTCGGGGGGGTTACAGAAATCTTGACCAACACCTAAAATGGGCATTGCCCTAGCTATAGGAGAAGTTTGTTTCATTGGTGTGTATATATGTTTGGTTATAGAGAAAACCTTCCTTGTTTTTTTAAGACAGATTTCATGGGTCCAAATACTTTACCGTCGCTTTTCTCAAAATAGCATTTTTAGGGAAAGTCCGCTTGTCGTTAAAAACGACCCTATATATGTGTGCGTTCTTCTGACATGCCAATTTTTTCTGTATATAACATATTACACCAGTACCATACAGCCTTCCTGGTGATTCAGCCAGTATTCTTATATATATAAATGAGTTTTTTACTTTGCTGCTCGAGAGTATGTTTGATAAAGATCTGATGCTTTTCTTTGCGATTGTATTTTTGTTTCAAAGTCGTTGCTTGGACATTGTTATCACCTTATCTGATGAAGCGTAGATCGTCAATACCCTAGATTTATATCTGTTTAATCACATTAGAGTGACACTTCTCATCACAAGCTATTTAAGGCAGCAAAATGTTTCTTAGATTTCATTATGCTTGTGCCATTTGTCATATATAGAAATCCTCAAACTTACCAACGTCTAGTCTGTGGTGTAGCAGTTAGACATTTCAGAAACTCGACTTTTGAATGGTCGGGAGGGGAGGATTTTTATTGAGTATCTTGTCTTTTTGCTGAGACTTTAAATCCCTCTCAGCCCGGGTTGGCCATGACTGGGAGAGTGGAAATGAACATCCATAATTATTTATATTGTATGTGTGAAGATGTAGAAACACATACATTACTACACTTTTTTTTTTTTATTTGCGTAAACCAACTCATTTTCGGAGATTATAGTCTGTAAATGTATATAAAGGTCAATGACCTTCTTGCATTGAAAGAATGTGTTTGGTAAGATTGGTCCTTGCAGTAGGAGACTATTGCGCTACTTACCACTGAATTCCTCATCACTCTGTCATATTGTGGTTAATGTTCATGAAGTTGCATGATATATTTTTTATGTTGACTGTAAAGATTTGTGGATTTCGTGTCTGTCTCCACCGAGTTGTGTTCAAGCAATCTGTTTGAGGTTGTGACAATCTTCAGATTCCTTTAGTTTATGCATTATTAAAACACTGAGATGTTACTAGTATGTTGAATTACATTTTATTTCCATTCCTTAGTTATAATGTAAGGAGTCATGTAAATTTTTATGTATGTATTCATGCTTATATGCATAAACCCCCATTGTTATTGGTAAAAGACTGTGACATATTATGCATTCAGATTTTTAAATTCAAAGAAAATGTAAATCATAGTTGTGTTAAAGAAAGTTAGTAAAGTGCTCTTCTTTCAGTGTGAAAAATATGCTTTGTAACTTTGTACCAGCTTATAATATACTGTATTAGCTTGAGTTGTACTCTGATGATCTACCTCCGAATTATTTACTTTCTGTATTTTATGTGGGTCTGGGACACTTGAATAGACATAAAAGCCTTGAACATCAAGCTCTCACTGGCAAATTAGGCAGGGTAGACCCAGAGCAGCATACTTGGAGAGCCTAAACTGATTGGAAATGGGGAAAGATCAGGATAATGTAGCTTTTTTAGAGCATTCGAGCAAAGGAATGAATGAAGAACCATGATCGCCGATGTCTGTTTCAGATCTGGCTCTTCATCATGAGGAAGGGCAGTGCTACTGACTGAGGTTGTCTTTATGCCATTACCAAAGGGAGGATATTAACATGTTCTTATGCACAGTAGAATTGTAAATGGGCTGATTTATCAGTCATGCTCATACTGTGCCGGAACGATAATAATTGTAGATAGCGTAGGGGGAACTGCTGCTTTTTCTTTCCTCATCCTTACTGTCATTGTTTTCCTCTACTTCTTTTGTATTAATTGTGTCACTCTCTCGTGAACTGCTATTTCCGGGGTGCCTTGATAGTCGAAGCAGACTTTGTGCTGTTGAGGCTAGAGAGGTGGGCAGAGTGTGCCTGATCCCCTGTTAGGACTTCTCTGTTGACAACCACCCCTTGGTGCTCATATGACCTTATGATGCTGCGAGTGCCGTAAAACCTTACTAAAACAAACGATTTTGAGGATTTTATGTGGTACAAATTTTTATCTCAGGTCAAGTACGTTTTGCTTTTCCTCCCTTGAGTTTTGTTTCTTCCTCCACTTTTGTCTTCATTCACATGGCTCATTTTCACTCCGTCACAACAGTTCTAGCTTTCTTCTTAGCTATGTTTCTGTCCGTGGAAATGATTGCTTTTGTGTTTTCGAAGATAATTCAATACAAGATGCAGTCAAAATTGTTGAGGACAGTCACCGGTTGTTGAGGTAAAAAGTGTTTGACTTAGACAGGTGGACGTCTTATCTTGTATCATTGTAATGTAAATAATATGATATGGGGGAAATGAAAAGTGACCATTTATAGAGGTGATTAGCTTATACGGGTGACAGTTATGGCAGGTTCGACTGCAGTTCATGCTGTGAAAGTAGCTTCCTCAACTCTCCTCAAATGGATGATCCTGACAGGTATGGAGGAAGTAGCCCTCCTCCCTACTCATATTAATTGTGCTAATGGAGGCATAAGGCGTGAACAATCTCTCACTGTGTATTAATGTTATTTTGTTGGTTTTTTGTGGGGGGGTTTTAATCAATAATCAGTTTCTGTTTCTTCATTTATGCATAGGTTCCAAAGTCATGAATGTTTCACCGGTGCTATTTTTTAAAGGTGGGGGTTGGGGGGTGTTCTGTATTAAGAGCCTGAGATCAATAGCGAAAGTATCAGGGTACAAGGCAAGAGGAAGAGCCAGAAAGACCTGGATACAATATCCCATCCAGCCAGGCCATCAAACTTGCTAGAGTAGAGACAGGGAGCTCTTTCTCCCCTCAACTCCCTAGAGGTACGAGAGGACGGGTAAAGTAAAGTAAGATCAATAGCAAATTTGTCATAAAGCTGTTTAACCTTTGTAAAGGGGAAGAATATGTTACTGTGTGTTTGACATGAATCCCTTTATTTCATTTCAAATTGATTGTTCAATAAATTCAATTTTTACATTGGATGTAAGTTAGTGAATCAAAGATGCTGAATTTGCAGGGTATGTTTCTAGAAACCCGGATGTTTGAAATTGTCCTCATTTTACTCTTCATATATATAATGGAAATAGTCCTGATGTGTTTGACATTGTGATCCATTGATTTTAAGTCCTCTGATGAGTGTAGCGTGCATTTCTTTGTAGCTAGTTGGCATTTCTGGTTTTTCTATTCCAAAGTTGATGCGTGTGTGTGTGTGTGTGTGGAGGGGGGGGGGGTGAAAAGCTCTTTTGTTGTTGCCTAGTTTCGTCTAGGACTGTTGGATACAAAAGCCTCTGTTTTTGAGAAATTTGCCTTCTTTTTCAAATAAAAGAATATATATATATATAGCTAGAATTTCTAGAGTCTGTGTTTGTTATTTTGTATTCCGGCCTCAGGGGTTTACTGTTCTGTGTCTCTTTGTTCAAGAGTTCACCCACTAGCTTCGAAATTGGGTTGTTGGCGGGTGCTCTGGTATGGGTTGCTCCTTTGCTATCAAACATCTATCGTCCTCATCTCTCCTCCTTTTTTCTTTTTCTTTTTACTCTCTTGTAAGACCTCTAATTTTCGGCATTTATAATTTGCAACTGCCGTAAAAACGATGACTGAATAAAATGTAACAAAGGGTTAAGATTAGGGTCAGGATGTGGGTGCTTGGCGGGTGCTCTGGTGTGGTTTGCTTCTTTTTTCCTGTGAAACATCTATCGTCCTTATCTCCCCTTCTTCTTTTATATGTCTGTTACTCTCTTGTAACGCCTCTAGTCTTCTGGCGCTCATATGGCCTTATGCAGTTGCAAGCGCCGTAAAACCTCTACTAAAACAAAAGGATCAGGATTATTGACTTTTTAGTAGATCAGTAGACCGTCAAGAGGAAAAGTCCGAAAAGTAACTGTTGTCAGACAGAGTTCCAGTGTTGGACCGTAAAACAGAGAACAAAACTATCTGTCAAGTAGAAAACAAAACTATCTCAGTAGACTGTCAAGTAGAAAACAGAACTGTCACAGTAGACTGGCAAGTAGAGAACAGAACTATCGCAGTGGACCGTCAAGTAGAACAGAACAATCGCAGTAAACTCAAGTAGAACAGGACAATGGCAGCACTTGGCTGGAAAACTGCGTTCGTACTTCGCACACAAACTGATGATAACACTCAGTGATGCTTACACGCACAGTGCTATTACAACAAAATTAGATTGGTCGTATTTTAGGATCCAAAAACTTTACCTTCGATTTTCCAAAACAGAATTTTTCGGGGTAGACCCCTTGTGCTTAAAAGCGACCGATTGTTGCATGAATTTCACAAAAGGACTCTGGTTTTGTTGCTTTTAGTTGTCTGCGTGTGTATTGTCCCATGACCATGATAATCAGCTCCTTCGACTGATAAGACACTGTTGAGTCATTACGGACCTGCGCAATATACTGATGACTAATTACTACGTGCACTTCTGTTTGTTTATGGTCCTTGGAAGTGCTCGCACTATAGCTAATTATTAAATAAATAAATGTTTATGTACTTCAAGTCTTATCAGCGCCTCCTCATCTTGTCTATGTCTATCTGACTGTTTCTCTCTCTCTCTCTCTCTCTCTCTCTCTCTCTCTCTCTCTCTCTCTCTCTCTCTCTCTCTCTCTCTCTCTCTCTCCCTCTCCCTCTCCCTCTCCCTCTCTCTCTCTCTCTCTCTCTCTCTCTCTCTCTCTCTCTCTCTCTTTCTCTCTCTGTGTGTGTCTGTGTGTGTGTCTCTGTCGTCGATGATAATAATATCATTATTGTATTTAGCGCATAGCCCCGCTCTACTACAGCATGCTCTATGCGGTTCACAACCATTATTACCTCAGCAGACCCTAGAAGGGGGCTCTCGTGGCCTTGACGTTAAGGTGTTGGCCTCTCATTCAATGGTCCCGGGTTCGAATCCGGGTAGCGACCGAAAAATTTTCATCTCTAAAATTGTCTCTTTTCACCTCGTTTTCTGCTCTCTAGCAATGTTCTGTCACCTGCTTTCGTCTCCTCTTTCTGCCCCCCCCCCCCCAACTCCTTCGCACCCTCCTCTGGGCTCCTGACTCTTTCTGCCGCCTTTCTACTGCTACTCCTTGGCTCCTTACTGATGTCTTTCAGCCACATCCCTAATCTTCTGGTAGGAAAGATCTACACCTAGCCTTCTCGGACAAGGGCGAAAAATCTTGGAGTGTGTCCCGCGCGCTGATTTGACCTTATGCAGTTGCGAGCGCCGTAAAACACTTTTTTTTTAAAGACTCTAGAACACTCAGATACGTTCTCAACATCCCTGGAAGCATGCCTTTCACCTCGTCTCGTCCGAGTGGTCACCCCCCGGCAATCAGCGAAATCGGACAGATGAGTGGTCATTCGAGCCGCGCTGCAGTGCAAGCTGCGGATTGCACACTCTCAAATACTAGTTAACATGATATTTCGCTATCTGCAGTCAAGTACCAATTTCAAACTAAGTGAAGTGAGGAAAATTCAAATAAAGTGCCTTAATTTGTCTAAGAGATGACAATGACAATCTTTATTCATCCTACTGGGAGAAATCTATTGTCTTGGTCATTTACAATGGCAGTAGATGTTACAAAGCTTAGGTGTACTCACGCATACGCCGCTCCGTAAAATCTCTCTGTCTCTCTCTGTCTGTCTGTCTGTCTGTCTGTCTGTCTGTCTGTCTGTCTGTCTGTCTGTCTGTCTGTCTCTCTCTCCCTCTGTTTCATTTGTGGCACTGTGTATTCAGCAACCTCACTGTAGTTGGTACGAATGAATTTCTATATAATGTCTGTTCTTGCTCTTTTGGAAATGTATCGTTTACTGAGGGTCGATAATTGAAATTCCGATGTCAGTTGGTTTTCTATGGTCACTTTGCATTATTTCCGGCTGGACCCTGGCGGAAATGGAACCCCGATCTTACAGTTGCGAGTCTGAGAACCTAACCACAAAGCCACTGACGCCAAATGACCGTTATTGAGATCGATGTGTTTCGCTTCACTCTTTAAAAAAATCCAACAAAATTAGCCTCTGAGATCAACATATGAATGAACGGGAATCGCTAGCCTTTTTCCAGAGTCATTTGCATAATCGTTCATAACTTCTGTCAAAGATCCTATGGCATACTATAAATATCGACAGTTTAGTTCAAGAAAAACGTATGCCTCATTTTTCTCAAAATCGATCTTTTTGGGGTGTAATGGGTGGTTGTCGGGTGCTCTGGTGTGGTTTACTCCTTTTTTCCTACCTAACATCTATTGCGCTGATCTCTCTTTCTTTTTATGTTTGTTACTCTTTTGTATCACCTCTAATCGTCGGCACTTATAATACCTTTTTGTGTTGCAAGTGAAAACTCTTACTTTAAAAAATGTGTGTTTTTGTCCGTTGCCGTAGATCTTTCTGTTGCAAATTCTGTTCAATGTGAGGATTGGATTGTAATAAACATAAAAAATATTTACAGTCCTCACACCGAAAAGAATTGATATTATTTGACGAACGGAGAAAGATCTGCGGCCACGGGGAAAGACAAAAAGTCAATTGTAGAAAATGTGACATACTGGTTTCTTGAACTAAACTGTCGAAATCTAATATAGGATCTTTGCTTCTATTCAGTTCACGGGTTGGGGATTTTGTGAGTACAGAGGACCCTCACTTTGACTACAGCCTCTGGGCACCGGGCGTCTCGCAACAGATGGCGTCTCTTACGCTCGCCGATGGACTGATAATACCGAGACTCATTTTTATCAATTCGTTATGCCCTGACCGAGGGGTCAAGGTTGACATTACTACTTCGTTTTTCCTTCTCTTAAAATCAATTGTGAGGCACGTGGTAATCTCAGGCGCTCGTCGAAATAATGAAATCAAAGAAACTGGTATATTTTTGGCTTTTTTGCATCCACTTGAAAACGTTTCTGGGTAGATTTTACTGAAAAGCGTTGATTACAAACACAAAAGTGTAACTTTATTTTCAGTTTCTAAGGATTCTCAAGTTTATTGAAAGCCACCAAACTTTAGCGGCCATTTTCTCGCTAGTTTTTTTTTTCTCTGAAACCATACGACACCCCCTTCCCTTTCCCCTACCTCCAACCTGTTTCAGTCGCAAGTATCTCTACTTAAATTCAAGATATATGATCGAAAGATCGACAATAAATGAACAATCTTTAACTTTAACATGACACCAATGCCCCCATTTGCCCTGATTCCACCGCGTCGAGACACAATTAGTCAGAAATTTTGGAAGTCCAAAATTGTGCAGAGAGCCCTCAATTACAGTACTTTGGCTGCAGTCAGTCTCACAACAGATGGTCTTTAATCAATTGTGTCGACGGACTGATTATATTAGTACTATACTTAATAGACTAGCATTCGTATCAGTTCTTTATGCCTAGGCCTAAACAGCAAGAACAGCAGACACCATTGCTGCAACGCAAGACAGAGTGTAGTGGAGGTCCATGATCGCCCACGCCAGTCGGCAAGGCACCGGATGATGAAGGGCCATTGGTGAAAGTGCTATAAGATGTGGATACAACTGGTACTACTACTACTACTATGATCGAAAGTTCAACGCCCATTTCTCTTATTTTGTTTTGTTGAGTGTCTGTGTGTATAGATCAATGTATTTTGTGGTTCTTATTCTTTTGTGCTGTTTTTTTTTCTGCGTGTTTTTTTCTGTTCTTGTTGTTTATTCAGTAAATTCTTTTGTTTTGAAAGATCTACCGTATACTCGTTTCTTTATTTCTAGACTACATATTACATGCATATTTTTTATCAGTAGCAGAAAGAAAAGATAAAACTAGACGCTTATTCTTTTTTTTTTAATTCTGATACTGTGAAGTATTTCTCAGACAGCTTGTTTTTTAAGCCTTAAGAGACAGTCGCCTTTCTCCGGTGTAATGTGATAAGGTTTATCCTCATAGCCCGAACGTAATCATGGAAGTGGGTGAGAGGAGGAGTGATGGGTGGGGGGGGGGAGATTTGTTTTGGAGGCCAACAGTTTATGAAACAAAGACTGTGGGAACCAAAATGTTGCGGTTTGTTAAACGGTTGTCTCATCTCCCCTCCACCCTTTGACAGCGCGTGAAGAAAGGGGAATGTTGGGGGGGGGGGGGACTAAGTCTTTTCAAACTGGGAAAACGACCAATTTCGTTATCAGTTATTTGGTCCAAAAGGACGTACGTTTTTTAAAGCTGAAAATTAAAATTCAGTTTCTTGGCAAACAAACATCGACTGTAAACCCGTGTATTGAACCTTAAGTCTCCAACATTTCAAACATTTCAAACATACAAATGTCTGTTTGTGACTTAACAATTCAAAGACTCATCAGCTTCAGCGCTCCGTTCTTCACTCTGATCCC
>NW_004798059.1:91119-92715 GCF_000002075.1 Aplysia californica | reverse complement strand
ATAATAATAATAATAATAATCGTCATCATCATCATCATCATCATCATCATCATCATCATCATCATGAATAGTATTTGTATAGCGCTTTTTCCCGCACGACAGAAAGCTCAATATACACCTGCACACTATAGAGATCTTTCCCTTTCTATAGCTGGGTACCAACTGTGCCTTTCCTGATGACACAACGTCGGGCCCCTGACAAGATTCGAACCTAAGACCTTATGGTAGCGAGTCCGAACGCTTAACCGTTAGGCCACCGCCGCCATGGAAAATAAGTCTTAATCATAGTACTCTTTAAAATAATTATACCTTTTTAGCTCTGATTGTATAAATTGGCTCCCGACGCTACCAATATTATACTCTCTATAATAGAATCTATGTTGTAGATATAGTGTGCGGATGGTCGATTGGTGCATGCTCTGGTGTAGTTTGCTTTTTTTTTTCTTCTTTCCTATCAAACATCTTTCCTCCTCTTGTTCCCCCCCCCCCCTTTTTTTTCTACCCCTTTTTTTACTTTGTATGTTACTCTCCAGTAGCGCCTCTTAGCTTCAGCTCATAATGATATAACCTCATTGAGTTTCAAGTGCCGTAAAACACTTACTAAAACTAAAGAGAAAATACGACAGATCGTGCAATTATTTCCACAACAGAATGGCTATTGTTTGATCAGTGATCTGGCAACTGGAGGGGCAGAGCTACAGGCCCTGCCGTTTTTGTTTGTTTTGTTGTTTTGTTTGTTTGGTGTGTTTTTGTTTTTGTTTTTGACTCTTTTAAAATTCTCCATTGTTTAATTCTGAGACAGGCTGTGTTCTTCTCTTACCCTCAAACAAAGTGGAAAATCCTTGACCTAGGGCAATTTAAAACCCAGCCCCATTATTCAGCAGTGTTATCAGATCATTTTACGAATTAATTCCGCAATGTTTGTTCTTTTATTGAATGAGGTAACTCTTAAAGTAACAATACAGGCGATAATTTACTTGATACAAAATATGCAAATATGTCTTTAACTCTTATCAGCCAGAAATGATTTTATGGATTTCCCTGAACAGCCAGAATTTAATCTGTGCTGTCATTCAGAATTCGCATAAATTTTAGCATCACGAACAATTTGGATTTAGATCTAGCTCGTTCACCATAGACCTACTCTCATCCCCTCCCCTCCCGAAAAAAAAAAGTAAACAATCGGCAACATGAAGGAAGCAAGGATAATTACATTGGATGCAGAAAAAGCAGGTGTATTGAAGAGGGATTTCAGTAACAATTGTTATTAAATTTCCGTAAAGCATATCTTTTGCCTTCTGTTCATGTTACTAAAGACAGGTGGAGGTGTCTGTGGTGGGGGTGGGGGGAGAGGGGGCAGAGAACGGGGATGGTGTTGCGTCAAGACGACGAAGCACCAATGTAAATATTTTATAATATTGCACAAGAACCTCTTAGCAGAAATTATGTTGATGTACCCGTTTTCGTCCCACATCTTCGTTTCACTGACCGTTTTCGTCCCACTTTTCGAGATTTTTATTCCCGTTTTCGCCCCACCTTTGCAATAAAATTGTACCCGATTACCTTTCAATACTTGTAATTGACAACCCCCCCCCC
>NW_004798059.1:87554-88692 GCF_000002075.1 Aplysia californica | reverse complement strand
TCTCTCTCTCTCTCTCTCTTTCTCTCTCTCTGTTTCTCTCTTGTTTTTGATTTTTTCGGAAGTTCAAAGTTTATTTTGCTTCGGTGACTCGTGGTTATTGTCTATGACTGGGCTTAGTAGCACCGTTTTTGTATACGAAGATGTTGTTAAGTTGTGAGCGCTTTTCTTCCATTGTAACAAAAATAACCAACAACAATAAATAAACAAAACAAAGACAACAATTAATAAGCTCTTTTAGCTTCAACTTTTTAACCGTGACAGGTCTGTAAGAGTTATGCATTGTTATGTGCATAAGAGCGCTCTGCACTATAGGTTCTTTCAAAAAATCACTGCCACATTCATCAGAATTCAGGCACCTTCCAGGCAAAAAGAATCCAATGACCGTAGCTGCACAGTACATTGACTGTTTTCGTACTGTCCTGTTGCAGTTCTGAAATGCAAGTAGTTCGAGGAAACCTGGATTTTTTCCCCTGCTTCAGACTGGCCTTTTTCTCTGAGTATGAATAACGTTACTCAAATGTGAAGTCAGTCTTGTTGTATGGATGTGAGACATGGGACACATCCCAGACGTGCATAAAGAGGATCCAGGTTTTCCTGAACAAGTGTCTGAGGAAGCTACTGAGGATCAGATGGACGGACAGGGTCACCAACGAGGAAGTATTAAGGAGAACGAAACAGAGCCCATGAGAGATGAGGTGGCGATGGATTGGACACATTTTAAGGAAGTCAAGTAGCTGCATAACAAGGAAAGTGTAAGATTGGAACCCACAGGGTAAAAGATCAAGGGGAAGACCACGTGGAACCTGGAGAACAGTCATAGAAATTGATGTACAGAAAAGTGGGAATTTTAAGAAATGGAGTGAGATCAAGCGACTAGCCCAGGATAAGAAAAGGTGGAAAGTGTTTGTTCGTGGCCTATATCCTGTTCCAGGGTGAGAAAGGCAATGATGATGATGAATAACGTTATAAACTCATTAACTCTTAAAAGTTGGTGCTTAGGCTAAAACAGCACCTGGACATAAATGGCTGGTGCCTCTATAAGTAAATTATTGATGGCCAAATTGGTGGTTCTACTGTCTTGACTTTTTTTTTTCAATTGATTTTATTTTAAAATATATTTTTCAAAATTTAATTAAAT
>NW_004798059.1:85948-87351 GCF_000002075.1 Aplysia californica | reverse complement strand
CAAAATTTAATTAAATTTTATTTTATTTATCTTTTTGGGGGTGGGGGTTGTTTTCCTTATTATTTGTTAAACAAAAATTTGCTTGCTTGTACACTTCACTTGTGATGTGTCCTCTCACTGAATCAAATCTTCATATTTTTCTTAAAATCTTGGTGGGCGAGACACGTTTGTAGCTTGAAACCCCGTTGTTGTCAATGCTGCAGTTGCTAATGAATTTCTATTAATTAAGCTTGCTGGGTCAACCCAGGAAATAGGCCAACGGCTTGAACGAGGTAATTAACAGAGACAGTGGCAACCATTCAGAATTCAGAGTAACGATTGTGCTATCCTGACTAATCAACATTCAAAGCAAGGTTTGTGTAGTCTCGGTTTTTCACCTTCCAAGCCAGGCTCCCCAGTTCTTGAACTATGTTCCAGCACTCTATGTTCTCTCTCCAGCGACCGCCGGTGTTTTCATAACACACGGCTATATTTACAAACCCAGTCTTGTTCCATTGACAGAGACCAGCCAATGAACGGCACGCAAATAAGCCAGTGTTTCCCCAGTCAGGTGTGGGAATCGATTTTCATTGGTCGACAGCCTGCGTATTTTACCTGCCTGTCGCCTTTACGTCGAAGAGATCGCGCGGTCGATTTGTACGCACACACACACATACGCACGCACACACTATTCTGTCGCGTGTGGACGTAGCGTACCACACATACACATACCGGTGCTGGGAACCACAAGATCAGGACCTTACTCCAACGTTTCCCCCCACTGCATTTTTAGACTCCGGGTTGGCTCGGACCGATTCACATGTCGCGTTGTTGTTGCGTGTGCTCGTTGCAACCGGAGTGAGCTCTATTTCCCTCTTGCGATATCAAATAATATCTTTTTCACCTGGCAACAAAACACTTTGTTGGTTACTGGTTCTGAAAACACGGGTAGCTGTTATATTTATTTATTTTATTTATAAGCTCTCAACATGGGCTTCGTGGAAGGAGACTCGGGTAGAAACGGTTTGAGAAAACGGCTGTGTTTGATTCGAGACGGAAAAGTGTACGACGTCACAGAGTTCGCCGAGAGGCACCCAGGAGGGCGAGAGCTACTGGTCAAGCATGCGGGGAAGGATGTTACGTCGATTATGAGCAGTGCGGACAGTCACGTTCACTCAAAAGCCGCATATTCAATCCTGGAAAAGTATTACGTGGGACCCGAGGAAGCTTTGAGAGAAGAAGTAAGTCCCGCGTTTGTTGTGAGCGTTTATAGTGTATATGTGTAGGCCCCTTGTGTTTAGGCTTGTGTGCTACAACCACAAGTAAGTGTGTTGATTGTTGTCTGTTGTGTGTGTGTGTGTGTGCGCGCGTGTGTGTGTGTGTGTGTGTGCGTGTGTGTGTGTATGTGCGCGCGTGTGTGTGTG
>NW_004798059.1:80360-81447 GCF_000002075.1 Aplysia californica | reverse complement strand
GGTTGTGTGTATATTTATTTCTCGAAAATTTAATAAACGTTTTGCGGCACTCGCAGCTCAATGATTTCGTATAAGTGCCGAAGATATCCTTAAAATCTTACAGTAACTTGCTTTTAGAAACATTGCAGTTTAAATAGATTACGCAGTGCCGTAGTAAAGCGTTTGTCCATACGAGCTATAAAAAAGGACCACAGACGAAATACGCAGATTAATAGAAATCAGATTAGTTTTTCTTAATATTTCTCGTGAGCTTTGCGCGCAAGAGTTTTCCAAGAACAATAAAAACAAACAGATAATTGCTATGGTGTTAGGCCTGTTGTTTTGAAAACTATGTTTTGACACGAAGTTAAGGGTTTGTGGGTCAAGGAATGTTTCCCCTCCATGAGACTTACTTACCTACGTGCCGCTCCTCATGGAAGTCTGACGGGTCAGCACTCATAATATTTGTCCGTTGCTGTAGTTTGTAGTTCTTGACTCCCCAACGAATAGGTGCACTCGTATTGAAGGCGTGGGAAATTCGGCGGCTAAAAAAAGAATAAGAAATCAAAAACAAACACCATCAACACCCTCTCCCCCTCAAAAAAAAAAGAAAAAGAAGGGAAGACGTCGTTTTTATGCGGGCTGTAGAATGTTAGATTGATTGATTGCTTGATTGATTGATTGATTGATTGATTGATTGAGTGATTGAGTGATGGATTGGTTGAGTGATGGATTGGTTGATTGGTTGATTGGTTGATTGATTGGTTAATTGGTTGATTGGTTGATTGGTTGATTGGTTCTTAGGTTTACAATTTATTTTTTTAAAGTTTCAAACTTTAATTTCATTTTTCAAAATTAATTAATTAAATAATTAATTTTTATTCTTGAGGGGGGGGGGTTGTGGGGTGGAGTCTAAATTTTCCAGGACACGGCTATCTGCTGTATTCTGAGAGGCAAGATAGAAATCTTGAGAGAAGCTCGAAGGCCAAATACAGAAAAGAGGAAAGCTTCTTAAGCTAGGCTAAAATGAAGAAAGGGGGAAAGAGTGAGAGTGACAGACAGACAGACAGACAGACAGACAGACAGACAGACAGACAGACAGACAGAC
>NW_004798059.1:73690-75949 GCF_000002075.1 Aplysia californica | reverse complement strand
GGGGGTATTTGTTTTAGTTGTGCTGACTTCGTTTTGGTTCAGATCTTGCAAGCGTTCTGCGGCACTTGCAACTCAATTGGGTTATATAAGGGCAAACAAATAGAGTTAGTTGATTTTCAAGAGAGTAACAATCACAAAAAAGAAGGGGGAGAGATAAGGATAGACGTTTAATAAGAAAGAAGGAGAACACCACATTGACTTGGAAGATGGACACTAGATCAAATCAATACATGTATAAGGGCACTTCCCGTGTTGATACAACAACAACAAAAATACTTTTTTTTTAAATAAACTAAAACATGACATGGCCATGCTGCTTCCAATCAACACATCACCACCGCGCCAGATTCAGATATCGGAAATGGATCAATATGATCCGACAATAAAATAGGTCAAGCTTGATTAGGACGGGCGTCGTGTGCGTCAGATCCAGACCTTGTGTAAGAGTCTCTCAGTGCTAAGCCCCTGCTCCGTGAATAATGCATGGTCACCGCGCGCTGACCTTTCCACTGTGCGCTCTAGTGGGTGGGAGTGGGCGCCCAAGAGCTGGGACCTGGCACAGACTGTGTGACGTCAGGCGTCGTCAGTGTCTGGTAAACCGTTCGTGACAGGAAGCAGCTGTTGGGGTTTTTTTGTGTTTTTTTTCTTTACTTTGTTCTTAGTCTTTTTTTGTTTGTTTGTTTGTTTGGGATGTTTTTGAATAGGGTTTTTATGGCGAGGGGGGGAGGAGAAGAGGGGGGGGGGGAGGGGGGGGAGGAGAGGGAGAGAGAAAAGAAGAGAGAGAGAGAGAGAGAGAGAGATTGTACGTGTGTGTGTGTTCCAGCTTTTTTTTAACTGGGTAGAGTAATGTGATGAGATGGAAACAGGGGGGTAAATATAATGTGAGTGTTCTTATAAACCCCATCAATACTATTTCGATTATTTAGGAGGCGGGCTTCTGATCCTGCCTTTTAATGTCATTTCAATACAAGAAACAGAAATCAGTTAACAAGTCTTGGTGTACATTACACGCTCTTTAGATTAAGTGACACTAACCAACATAAGTTGACATTCATACCATCCCAGCACAATCTATGACGTTGTGTTTATCACATTATAGATAGCAGAGTACTACTCTGAATAAGAAGGACTGATAATTGAGATGGCTTTTGAAAAGACAATATGTTTGTAAATAAAATCAGATTTTGCCTGTGGGTAGTTGGTGGGTGCACTTCTATCAATCACCAACTGTCCTTATCTCTGCCTCTTTTTTGTATCCATTACTCTCTTGTAACTTGTCTAATCTTCGGCGCTCATATGAACTAATTGTGTTGCAAGTGCCGTAACGCAAAAAACAAAACAAATTGTGCCTCCGAGTTGGTATCCCAAAAATGTTGTGGAAGAGACCTCAAGACGCGCCTTCTGTCCTTGCCGTACTTCTGTGCTGACTGTCGCAGTACCACATACAGGGTGAAATCAACTAAGCAGTAGTTGTTCTATAACCTTGATTGATTTCCATTGTGAATGTTTAACGCCCCTGCCGAAACGGGTTTCGATCGGTCTGGGGAAAGAAAAGAAAGTGGGGTGGGGGAGGGGGGGGAGGTCGACCAGTATTTTGTTGTGTAGCGGTTAGGCGTTTAGCCGTCAAACCCCCAGGAGACCCGAGTTAGATTCTCTAATGGGGAGAATTTTTATCAAGTGTCTTGATCTTCTCACTGGAAGATTGTATCTGTCTCGAACCGTGTTGGGTGTGACCAAAGTCTGCCCCCTGATCTAAACCGTGTCGGTGGGGGTATAAAAACACATTCGTTTAAAAATTTAAAAAAATAGGGGATGGATGCCTCGACCTTGCATGACTTAGTGGGATACATCATTCCAAACAAATAAATAAATATATAAATGAATGAATGAGTAAATGGATGAATGAATGAATGATGAATGAATGAATAGAATCTAAATAAATACAATACTGGACAAAATAAATCTTTTCGCTCCTCAAGCGAATCTAACTCTCATTTACTGCGGCCAACTGAGGAAAAAAAAACACGAAACGTAACGTCTATTCACACATGCCGATGTGTTTCCTGGAGACAACTATAAACTTTAGAGTTATCTTTCGAGATGCCATGTTCCTTTTTTATATAGTGTAGGTGTTTTACACCCTCATCGGAACAATTTAGAACTTAACCATAATAATAAAGGACATTTATATAGCGCTCAACCCCGAATAAAGTACACAGGCTCTGAGCGCTTTACAATACAGTACAACATAAAACAGTA
>NW_004798059.1:71646-72792 GCF_000002075.1 Aplysia californica | reverse complement strand
ACATACACACATACACACATACACACATACACACATACACACATACACACATACACACATACATACACAAACACACAAACACACAAACACATACAAACATTCACACAAACACATTTTGTAATTATCTTGCCCTCCCCTTCCTTCCCCCTTGACTTCTGTAATTTAGCCTTTTGAGAATACCTTTTGTGTGTGTGTTTAAGAGAGCCATAACTGCTCCAAACGGGGTTTCCGATAAGGGAAAAATGACAGCTTGTCTTCAATGTACGTCCCCCATGAGCGACGAGTAGAAATACCAGCTATAGCACGCTCACTTTTGTCAGGCTGCTGTTAAAACAAGATAAAAACAAACAAATGTCCCCCTTTGATCATCTCAAATCTTTGCATGCGGGACTAATTGTTGGATGACCGACAGAATCTAAAAACCCATTAATAGAAGTCACTACAAACTAACGTTCGGGCTCGTTTTCTTTGATGTAAGCCTAAAGCAGATTTTTTTAAAGATGAGGAATTTATAGCGTACACCTAGAACATAAGAAGGTTGTCCTACTTTGAGAAACGTTACCTTGTAGTTTTTTTTACGAATATATATTTTTTGAATTTATTTCTGTATTCATTAATTAATTATTTGTTTATTGTTTGTTTTGTTTTTTTAAAGAATTAATTTTAAAAAAAATTTTTTTTTTTGGGGGGGGGGGGGTAGGTGGGTGATGTTGCTATTTCAAAAGGAGCAACTTGCAGGCTAGTTCATTGTAAATCTGTTATTGTGGTGATCCTGTGTGTACACCCACAGGGCGATGTGACTCTAAAATAGGGCCCAAGTAGACCAACTTTTTTTTATTACTGGATCAAGATTTTTTTTTTTAAGCCACCTCATTTTCCTGTTTTTGTTTGGTCACTGCCCTACAGGAGTATCATGCAGAGATTCGTGCTCATTGGTAAATTAGTACATGATTTGGAATTATCATTAGTAGTAGTAGCAGTAGTAGTAGTAATAGTAAAAGTAGTAGTAGAAGTAGTAGTAGTAGTAGTAGTAGTGGTAGTAGTAGCAGTAGTAGCAGTAGTAGTAGTAGTAGTAGTAGTAGTAGTAGTAGTAGTAGTAGTAGTAGTAGTAGTAGTAGTAGTAGTAGTAGTCTAGTATTATTGTCA
>NW_004798059.1:67905-69921 GCF_000002075.1 Aplysia californica | reverse complement strand
GAAGAAGAAGAAGAAGAAGAAGAAGAAGAAGAAGAAGAAGAAGAAGAAGAAGAAGAAGAAGAAGAAGAAGAAGAAGAAGAAGAAGAAGAAGAACAACAACAACAACAACAACAACAACAACAACAACAACAACAAAATGAAGGACAAGAAGAATGTATACCATTATCTGCGCAACGGTTATAACTGTATTTCCAATATACTGACCACCATACAATCAAACCTTTTTGTATGTTGTAACTGTATTTTGCTTCTACAATTTCGTTCCCAATAAACGGGGACGTGAGGACGAGATTCAGTACCGGTACTGAATTTGTGAACTGACAGTTCAAGTGAGGTCATGCTGGGCTGTGATGTGGGGGACCTCTGGTTCGAATCGCCAATTATTGGGCGTTTTAAACTTTTTGAGTTTGGTTAGGGGGGAGGGGGGTGGGCTTTGCGGCAACTTTGCTTGCTCTATCGACGATCGATGATAAAGTCGGAGGTCCTGCCTCACTTCAGGTACGTTACAGTTACAGCTGATTGGGGCATTGAGCCAACACCAGACCGAGCTCGGCTCAGAATAGAACTTCTAAATTATTTATGTAAACGGGATTGATCTATAACCTAGTTTTTTGCGATAAACTTTCGCAGTAATTACTCCCACTTTTGACCCGGTTATTTACTCTTCATTGCTCAATGATATCGCCATTTTGTTTATACGTCACCATGGTAAAGTTGTTACAAAACTATCGCTCTTTGTTTGAGGTCAACCTCTTTTTGCAACGAGGTCAGGTTCGGTTTGGATCAGAAAACTCCAGTCACTGACTCGTGAACGGCGAGGCTTTGGTTGCGTTCCACTCCAGACACCGGGTCGTGGTGGCCGAACAAAGACACAGGGGCTCCTACGGCCGACGGCACTCGCAGTCTTAGGCCTAATCTTAGCATTACGGCTTAGTAATAGGCCTAATCTCAGCGCGCTGTGACTCAGGGGCTAAATACAGATTTTATAGGCTATCTACATGTGAAGGGTTCCATTGCAAAACTTTTGAAAACACACCATACGCCACTTCTGTGCATTTCCGAGGAACAAAATAAAACCCCAACTCGTTCACTCTATACGTAGCCTTATGATGAGAATTATGATCAGAATTTATTACTCCTCAAAATGCTCTGTATTTCATGGGATTAAATAGCGTTTCTTTCATACATTTGTTTTCAGAGAATATGTTTTATCCGGGGTTGTTGTTTTTCATAGTTTTGCAGTAAATGGCATATAGTATGTTCTGCCTTGGGGTACGTCCTACTAGCAATTATTCTGATCTAACTGTAAAGAACACGGAACTAAAAAATAGTTGGCGCGCTACGGTACAACAAAGTAGCCATATTGGACACTAGTCAAAAGATTTGAAAAGCGGGTCAAGGTGAATGAAGAAAGAGTTGCTTGACTGGCTAGCGCAAGTATGATGTAATCGGCTTGGTTAAGCAGGATTTCACTTTCCTTAGTTTGGCTACTTGTCAGAAAATTGCTCCACTTCTGTCCTGATTCCAAAATCCATTAATTTGGCTTTTTCGTGTCCTGTTTTTCGAAAGAAATCGACTGTAGTGTGTGAGTGGAAGGCAGGTCACGAAACTTGTAGGCCTAGATCAAATTTATAGGGTGTTCTGTTTTGTTTTTTTTACAATACGATTTTTACTGCACTTGCAACACAAATAGGTCATATAAGTGCTTAAACGTATAGAGTGAATAACGCAGCAACATAATATCATTTAAGTGGAAGCGTTGAGTAAAAAATAATAGCTTGCTTTCTCTATCCTAAAAACTCGGCACTGCTCTAAGCAGACCGTCAAGGGCTTAATGAGAATTTGAACTTATTTTAGTGTTTTTAACGTTTCACGAGGCCTTTTCATTTTGAATTTTGTACGAGTTTTACGAGCATTTGCAACACAAAACTGGCAGACGTCACGATGTGTGTGTGTGTGTGTGTGTGTGTGTGTGTGCGTGCGTGCGTGCGTGCGTATGTGTGTGTGTGTGTGTGT
>NW_004798059.1:66454-67805 GCF_000002075.1 Aplysia californica | reverse complement strand
CGTGCGTGCGTGTGTGTGTGTGTGTGTGTGTGTTTTGCAAGTGTTGTAGAACTCTTACGAAATTTTTTTTTTTCATGCGCCGTTGTGGTTGTGCACGAGGTACATTACCTAAAGGCGTGTTGGGAATCTTCAAAGACGGCCAGGGGTTGTTTTTGTGTTAGTGGGAGTTTTTGGGCACTTGCAACACAACTGCGGGTTTGCAGTGGCCAAGTCGCTACCTCAGAATTACAAAGTTCTATCTGCTAAGTACCCAGTTTTGAGGAATTTGACGTTAAAGATTTTGAGTTTCTGGTCATGTCAAGCTTTTTCAAATGTAATTCTTTGAATATCTTGATAATGGCTTTGGCAAATCTTACCATTTCAACAGAGCAGATACTACATTTTAATATTGGTTTCTGACCTCGTTTCTTAGTAACTCAAAACGGCCAAAAATGCCAAATAGAATTTTATCATTGCCATTCTAAGGTAACCAAGTGAGTATAGTGAGTCGTCTTAAAAGCAATGTTAAGCAAATGCCGGTGACACGGGGTTTAGGTCGGTGATCACTGGGGTGAGTCCTTAAGAAAGACACGACAACCATAGCTAAAGAAAAAAAAATAGGGCGCTGCACAGTGGCGACCAGCCATGGCCTGTTTGTGGAATTGTTCTGTATTTGTGTAATATTGTGTTTTTTATATGTCATGTTTTTATGTATGCTTTTATACGTAAGCACGTATTTCTAATTACGTATTTGTGTCATGTATGTTTGTCGCTGTAACCCAAAATTCCCCGCGGGGATCAATAAACTGTTAGTAATTAATGTATTATTACTATAATTAGGGCATGTGAGAGTCAAAGATTAGAGGCGTTACAAGAGAATGGCATACAGAGAAAAGAAGAAGGGGGTCAGGACGATAGACGTTTGATAGGAATTAAGAAGAAGAAGCAAACCACAGCGGAGCACCCGCCAACCACCCGTGGCCACAAGTTGGAATGGTAATATTTTTTTTCTATCAGTAGTATCAGGGTCCTGCGCTAACATTATGTCATCACCACGGCTCTAGTATACCGCCTGCCAGCTGTTCAGACGTACTTAGTCCACAATTTTGCATAGGTTTTATGATAATATAAAATTATACTGTCGACCCCGGATGAGTTGATGTCGTTGGGGGAATGAAAAAAAAGATCAACTCGTCCGAAGCTCAACCAAAGATTCTCTACTACTAGTATAGAATCTTTGGTTCAACCTAACCGTTAGAACCTGTACTGTAAAGAAGAAGAGGTGTTGGAACCCGAGAAAAAGATCAACTTATCCGAAGATCAACTCAAGCGAGTTCAACGCAAGCGGAGTCGACTAACAATATATATATAT
>NW_004798059.1:64519-65735 GCF_000002075.1 Aplysia californica | reverse complement strand
GGGGGACTGGTTGGCATGGATGCTCGCTAGTGGGATTTGCTTTTTTTGTCCTATGAAATGTCTTTCGTTCCTATCTCCCCCTTCTTTTTTTGTTTGTTACTCTCTGGTCACACCTCTTATCTTCAGTACCACGAAACTTATATGATCTAACTGTGTTGCAGTGCCGTAAAACTTTACTTAACCCTATCCGTACGCCCTGGTGTCATTTTGTACCCCTGGGGTTGTATTCTTCACATTTTAAAATACTTCTAATGCGAAGATCTCTTGGAACTTTCAGTATTCCTCAAAAAATCATTTTGACAGGCTGCTATGCAAATCGTACGGATCAGATTAACGAGTAAATGTCCTCTTTGGAAAGTGGTGGTAGAGAGTTTCCCATGTCGTATGGATACGATAGTAAAACACGACGTACGGATAGGGTTAATCATATCCCCCAACCTCTCCTCGCATTGATTTTTAACTAAAACACGTCTTGTCGGCGTGCCTCACTTTAAACTGAAAATTCTATAAATGATTTGATTACAACAAGACTTTCTAGAACAATACGGCCACAGCGACAACATCTTCCGTAGATGGTTGATGGGTGCTCTTGTGTGGTTTGCTTCTTTTTTTATATCAAACATCTATCGTCCTTATCTCTCTCCTTCTCCTTTTCTTTACATGTAACTCTCTGGTAACACCGCTGATCTTCAGTACTTATAAATAATGACATATTTGAGTAAAGCGTCGTTAACTCAGAACTACAAAGCTCTATCAGCTCAGTACTTAGTTTTAGGAAATTTGACGTTTGGTTTGAGTTTCACAACATGTCAAGCTTTTTCAAATACAATTCTTTGAATATCTTGGCGACTTCCGAATATATTCTTACGATTTTTATAAAGCAGATAGAACATTTATTGGTTTCTTACCTCATGGTCTTAGTAGTTCAAAACGGCCAAAAACGTCAGACAAAACTTTGTAATTCTGAGGTAACGAAGTGCCGCTATTACTAAAACTAAAACCACGAAAGGTCAAAGACCGACCTTGACTGTAAAGGGGAAAGTTCCTCTTTTTGCGTGGGTCCGTGTGTGTGTCCTTCTTATGTTGCTACGTAACCCTGATGCTGTAAACTGCTCCATTTATCTCTTCTATGGGAATGAGGAAGAGCTTTCTAAATATTTGTTCGCCATATCGCACGAGGACAACTTATAATTTCCTTTCACCCCCTCCCCCACCC
>NW_004798059.1:60584-62203 GCF_000002075.1 Aplysia californica | reverse complement strand
TCTCCATCTATCTTTCCATCTATCTATCTATCTATCTATCTATCTATCTATCTATCTATCTATCTATCTATCTACCTACCTATCTATCTATCTATCTATCTATCTATCTATCTATCTATCTATCTATCTATCTATCTATCTATCTATCTATCGTGTCCTCACATTTAGGTTCGCCGCCTGTATGGTTCAGGTTACCTTCGAATCTGCTTTCTCAGGCTACTTAAAAGTTTAACTAATCATCCCCAGGGGACCAAATCGATCGTTGGGTGTCCAACAGACAGTGCGGCTTGCAAGAACAGTATAAAGTGCCATGCCAGAACAGTAGCATGCCCAGTCTCGCTTTAACTTTAACTCATAGAGCAAGAGTGTTCTTGTTTTTTATTTATCACGCTCGAAAGCGCGCTGCTTTAGGACACTTTTAAAAAGGACGTATATTAACTCGTAATATACGTCATCATCATCATCATCACCAGCAGCAGCAGCAGCAGCAGCAGCAGCAGCATAATATCCCGTTTTTCGTGTTTGTTTGTTTTTAAGCATAACAGTTAGTACCATATTGGCACATTTTTACGTAACTTACAAATATCGGCCCCAAGTTCAGGACAATAAACAAAATAAAAAAAAACAAAATCAAAAAGAGAACAAAAAACAACTAGTAGTATACGCCTGCCAGTTCCGGTGGCTCACGGTATTCCTCGGTTGTTTCATTTTTTATAACAAAGATTTCGCCAACTTCATCAAATTAATCTTATTTGTAATCAGATTGTATTTTCACTGCTTGTGTCATTTATTTCTTTTAGTTTGAATGTTTATTGTAGGTAGATAATTTACATTGAGTGGAGCACAGTTATAGGTTAGTTTGTGATTCTAAAAATTTAGATGACAAAATTGGTTGCCTGCAAAGGAGGAATGAACTGTCGTATACAAGTGGTAATAACTTCGTTATTCCAACAGATTAAAAATAAACCAACAACAACAACAACAACTCTGTTTTCATTCTATAAAACTTTAAAAGGTCTGAAACATCATTTATGCAATGAATACTGACTATTCGTGTTTCTGACTTGTGTACTGTATTTTGAATTATGACGGGGCTGTATTGCGTTTAGTCTGTGTCTGGTCGGGCATAATAATAATATGATTATTAGGTCTAGTGTCCGCTTTGCATCGAAAGAGTTAATGTGCAGGTAGAATTTCATATCCCTGGGCTATGCTCACCGTTTTACGCGTGTATGATTTCACACGCTCTCTTGCCTTTAGTAATGACATTCATGGAGGGTGACCATCCTGAAGGGCATTCATTGATTATAACTGTCAGGAGTTGAATCGAAATCCGTAAGATACTGGGGGCTTTCTCCTTGAGTACAACCGTAGTTGTTAAAGACTGACACCCTTTGTCGAGGAGAAAGATTGTTGTCTTAGACAGGGGAACGTCTTAGACAGTGGTATCATGATGATATAGAAAAAAAACGCAAATGGTGAGGGGGGGGGGGTGTTTGTATAGTTGATCGTCCTGGACAGATGATTGCCCAGGGCATGTGGTCGTTTGAGCAGAGTCCACTGTATCTCGTGGAGCAAGTAATTGTAAGAGAGAAAGCAGGCTGTTTAAGTGTTAGTCA
>NW_004798059.1:54891-60248 GCF_000002075.1 Aplysia californica | reverse complement strand
AAGAGAGAGAGAGAAGGAGATTAGTAATTGGCCATTATGAAAGCTGGCCTCGCCTTTGTGCGTATGTAATGTATATGTACACATTTTGCAACGTGACCCGGGGGAAGTGGCAAATGTTTGAACTGGTCTACGTGCCAACTTGTGCCCTGAAGGCCCTGCATTCTGACTCCAGCTCCGTTTGAAAGTACAACAAGGCCATTTGGTGCTCCGTGTATGTCCAGAACATTCTTTGAGTAACACTACGTCTCCTGGTTGTCTCGGAAGTAAATTCCCAGTTTTTCGCCTATAGTGTAGCGGTTATAAAGCTCTTTGCCGTTGCACTCAGAAGATCTGAGTTAGATTCCAGTATGGGGGAATTTATATTGAGTATCTCAGCCTTTCTGCTGGAATGTTGTTTCCCCTCTCAGCCCGGTTTGACCTTGGAAGGCAGGGTCGAAGCCCGCCTCCAAAATGACCTAAATCGTGTCGATGCGAATGTAAAACACCTACATAAAAATATTCGAGATTTTGCGGACACTAGCCTCCAATATTGAATGTCCAAACGGTATTCAACGCATTAGTTTCTTATAGGAATAAGACTTTTGTTAGCGGCTATTGAAACTGAAACTGTTAAAAATCTCAATCGTTCTTCATAATGATATTGCAGGAAAAAATTATTTATAGTGTGGTTAAAAATTCGGGGCGTAACTTATTGTCAAATATCTCCTTAACTATTGAACATAGATTTTCCAACGTTTGAATAATGACTTGTATATATCATTTTGTCTTAACTGATGAATATTTTTTCTCAAACACCTGTACACTGTATTTTAGAAAATTCATTAATAAATATTTATTTTAAAAATCAAAGTCGATAGTTTCTATAGCTTTTCGAAAGTTTACAACTCGGGCAATATCGCTTTTAAAAGCAAGTCTGTCATCGTTTTCTAATCGCGACTTTATGTTTATTGAACGCATGTTTGGAGAACCTTTAGTGCAAAAAAATGTGTTCACTATAAAATTAATTTCTTGTAACAAGTTTTACCACTAAAAGGTGCCATTGATAAGCTGTGACGTGGGCCATATATGCGTATACAAAATGTGTACAAGAGGTGGGGAGTGCTGTGAACAATCCCATTTTCCACTTGACGGAGATTTATGATATTTTATAAAAATTTATAAAGAAAAGTTTTTTAATCTAGCCACAATTGTGTTTAAAAAATATGAATAATTTAATAAGACAAATTGATACAAACTGCTGTGCAAAGTGTGAGTGACGGTGATTCACCTGTTTAAGAGATATTTGAGGATAAGTTGCGCCACGAATTTTTTACTGCACTATAATATATATTATTATAGTCATCATTTCGAAGGAGTGTACTATTTCAGTCCGTCCGCTCCAATGACTTCGTTGTTTGTTTGTTGTTGTTTTATGTGGGGTTTGTTGTTGTTGTTGTTGTTTTTGTTTTTTTTTTTGGGGGGGGGGAGTTGCTCGTCACTTCGCAACTTTCTTTTCTGTTCAAGTCACTTCTCAGCTTCCCTTTCTGTTCTCAACTTTATTTTCTGTAGTTCTTCTCACTTCTCGACCTTCTTTTCTGTTCTTGTCACCTCTCGACTTTCTTTTCTGTACCTGTCACTTTTCAACTTTCTTTTCTGTACCTGTCACTTCCCATCTTTCTTTTCTGTAGTTCCTCTCACTTCTCCTCAACTCGTAAACACGTCAAGGCGGAGTCGGGTGTGGCTCTTTCTTCCCTTGCCATCGACCTGCTGTTTGCGCAGCTTGAGCACTTGAACGACCCCCCACGGCATCGATTCACTGCTTCTTTAATTGAGCTAGAAAAATAATTAGGAAAATAAGGAAACAAAAATAGGTGGAATAACTCCTACACATATCTGGTTTTCCCCCCAAAAAAGCGATTAAGATACTTGATTGATTAGTTATTTTATGATTTCATTCCTTCATTCCTTCATTTTTTCATTCATTCATTCATTCATTCATTTATTTTTTCATTAATTCATTCATTCATTCGTGTATTCGTTCATTCGTTCATTCCTTCATATACAAGCTTATAGCAGAGGGACTACTCCTTGATAAATTTATTTTCAAACGGCTGAATGGCATTTCGTAGCATTCCCTTGAGCTTTTCTTCTGAATTTTCTCGCAGTTCCTTTCAAGCACAGCCAAGAATACCCTTCTAGCTGGGGAAAAGTGCATTACTTATCCTTTTTAAGACGGCAGTATTTGCACCTGAGAAGAGTTTGCGAACTCAGCAGGTTTTGACTTGTTTGTTCTGTTTGTTTGCTTGTTTGTTTTTGTCGTTTCTTATTTGTTTAAACTTGCCACATTTTGATTTTTGCTTTGGATGATAGAGTTGCTTTGGGAGACATAACGTCGTCAAGCTATTCAAATGTTGTAAGTCTAAAACGCAACTTTTTTCAGGAGAGAGAGAGAAAGAGAGAGAGAGAGAGAGAGAGAGAGAGAGAGAGAGAGAGAGAGAGAGAGAGAGAGAGAGAGAGAGAGAGAGAAGACAAAAACAACCTGTTTCGTTCATCTTTTTAAAAAAATGTACCTACTTTAGGTATCTTTTCTTGCCTTTTCCAACATTCATAATTCGAATTTTGACCAAATATTTCTCGAGCACCTGCAACCGGTACAACAGGAGAAACTGCAATTTAATAAATTTTTTTAAAATCTAGAATTCGGACTTGGTACACCTAACAGCTGGCCCGCTATTTTCATTCAGCGATCGATACCATGCCTTGTGGCGCTGTGACATGAGCACACTAGCTGAGTAGAGAATGATATTATATCAGTGGGTGTGATGGAGGATGGTGGAAGGGGAGGAGACAGCAAGGTCGGATAGCCTTAACTCTTTAAAGAGACTCGTCTCGTGGTCTATAGTTAACGGTGTTCGCCTTTCATTCAGAAGGTCCTCGACTTGAAACGTGACAGCAACAGAAAACTTTCTTCCCTAAAATTGTCTCCTTTCACCTCTCCTTTCTGCTCTCTAAACATGTTCTGTCGTCTGCTTTTGTCTCCACTTTCTGCCCCCGCCCTTCCATCTCCTCTTTGCCCTCTCCTCTGGGCTCCTGACTCTTTCTGCACCTAGTCCTTGGCTCATTCTTACAGCTGTCCTTCAGCCACACCCCTGATCTTGTGGTAGGTAAGATATAAAACCTGGCCTTCTCGTATAAGGGCGAAAAATCACGGAGGTCCCATGTGCAAATTGCGCACGTTAAATATCCCTTGGTGGTCCTAAAATCGACAAGAGTAGGCTTCGGCCGCCATAAGGGGAAATTTCAAAATTCCTACTAAACTGAAAATTAAAAATTTCAACCTCACACTTCGAATGCACATTCTGTATGAAGGACGTGAGCCTGGTTTGGAACAATAAGGTACCTCGTCTCGTATGTTGAAACGGAGCAAACGTTATCAAAACTGCCGCTTGTTGTCAAATATCCAGGTTTTTCTAATCGCAGCCAGTTGGCAACTCCGAAAAAATTCGTGGTATGTTTGTTTTTCTAAAACAAAACCCCGAAATAGAAAGTGGGCGTCACGGAGAACCCGACCAAATACCTTGCTATCAGTTTTGACATTCTACTCTTACTGAAGTTCAGTCCTCCATTGATACCCTGTATTTATTTAATAGAAGTGTACCAGAAAGCACCACTAAAGGGTTGCATTTACTTCGGTGAGAATTCCTTTCTGACGTCTAAATTGTATGATGAGGCATTTTTACTCTTTATTAGTTAATTTTTAAAAATATCTTTGTCGCAAACAATCGGGGTTTTTGGTGTAGTTGTTAGACACTTCGCTGTCGCACGCAGGGGACTTGAGTTCGAGTCTCGAGTGAGGATAATTTTTATCAAATACATCGGTTTTTCTGCTTTTATGCTGTATCACTCCTAGTCCTGGTTGCTGTTTCCATGTTTCGCGCTTGTTTCTGTGTGCATCTTTACAGTCGGTGATTGGCGGTGCTCTGGTGTAGTGAGCCATCAAACACCTGTCGTCCTTCTCTCCCTCCTCTTTCTTTTATGTGCTTGTTACTCTCTTGCTACACCACTAATCTTCGGCATTTTTATTACCTTATTGTGTTGCAAATGCTGTAAAACTCTTACTAAAACAAAATACTTTAGTGGTATATGAATTTTAAATAGACTGAACGTTGTTGTTTTTTAACTATCTATTGTGCCAGTGACACTTTTATATGAGCTCAACCATGACACAAAACGATGTCGTTCATTTGAGGCATCGTGATGAAATCAGGCGCTCGTCAAAAGGAGGAAATCAAAGAAACGGACACGTTTCCACTCCCTGGGCAATTTTTATCAATGTGTCTTTTTTGTTTTTGTTTTAACACTCTTTGTGTTCATTTAAAACACAAATATGTGTGGATATTTTTGTAAAACGCTGTTTAAAGACAGAACAAAGTAGGTCAGTGTGCGTTTACCAAGGGCACTCAAGCTTTGGAATTTACCAAGCTTTAACAGCCATTTTCTCGCTACTTTCACCTCTGAAACCAGCTGACCCCCTCCTTTCCTATAATAATCACTAAAATCTTGACTACTACTTCAGATAGATGGGTATTTTTTTCATCAAAAGCAAGATAAATGGACAAACTTAAAGATGATACCAATGACTCCATAACTATGCCCAAAAGCTGACGAATGCCTCATTCTAACGTGTGGTGACACAAGTTACTGGGGCAGTTTCAGCAACACGGGTTCTCCCTTGCACACAACACAGATCATTTCATTTTGGTGGGAATTATTTTCCTCCAAACAGTATCTTTATTCGTTTTTTACAAAAATATTTTGCAAAATAGATGTATTACTATTTCGAATGACTATGACTAATGACGGTAAAGGAACACATTTCTTGATGACTGACCATGACGATGGGTCTCCAATATCAGCTGAGGTCAACTCGTCCTTGTGTGGTCGCTCAGAGACTGTGACGCACTATGGGAAGAAACAATTAATATGAGAATTGTTTGGGGCATATCGAATGCATAGGGAAAATGTGAAGAATGTAAATGCTGTTGTTGTTGTTGCTGTTGTTGTTGTTGCTGCTGTTGTTGCTGTTGTTGCTGCTGCTGTTGTTGCTGTTGTTGATGGGTTTTTTTGTTTTGTTTTGTTTTAATTTAAGTATGTTACTTCGTTCCGGCTTAGAATACCTCCTTGAACGCGTCCACCCCGAAATGGAAATCCAAACCAAAACAACAACAAAAAATGGACGTAAGGCAGGGATATTGTCTGCAGTTATTCAGACATCCTTCCCCCTCTTTTTCCCGTGCTCCAATACACACACCCTCTTGCGCGCGTACCCCCCTCCTCTCTCTCTCTCTCTCTCTCTCTCTCTCTCTCTCTCTCTCTCA
>NW_004798059.1:50464-52951 GCF_000002075.1 Aplysia californica | reverse complement strand
CACACATGCACGTTCGCGCGGGGGGGTACAGGGAGCGGGGAGACCCGGCAGTTTAATGTTGGTTGCTATCGGGGAACAGGTTCAGACCTTTAGTTTAAAATGCTACCTTTCACCTTGTATCTGTCTGGTGTTGTTGTTTTTTTAAAGTAAAATGTGAGTCAAAAACACATTTTTAAAACCGAGTCGAAACCGAGTCACGAGGAGATTAGAACACGACAGGTATTTGTGTTAACTTATCATGTTGCTTAAGGCCAAGAAAGGAAGAGATTATCCTTGCGGTGAGGATCAAGTCTTGGTTTTATCTTCGCTTTTAAAAAAATTACACGAAACCGCGGTTGTTCTTTGGTCTGCGTTCAGGATCTCGCACGGACAAGAAGTGTCATTATGTTTGTGGGGCTTCTTATTTCTTCTTTCTTTTAAATTTGTATAATTCTGTCTCTTTAGAATTATTTGTTTTTTCACCTCCATGAGCACAATATAGGAAGCAAACCAACCAGGGATAAGAGGGACACAGCATCCCAGCAGAAACACAGATACACTAAATAACCCCCCCCCCCCCTCTTGGGAATCGAACTCAGGTCTCCTGCTTGTGACACTGAAGCGCCTAAACTCTACATCAGTGCCAGACTCCCGTTTCTCAGCTCCAAACAAGCGTTGATTGTCGTGTCGATGGGTCGATCTTCGCACAGTCAGACATGGAACTTTGCCCAATGACAACTAGGAGTGAGACCTGTGTATAAAAAAGGGAGGTGTTGCAAACAAAGCCTGACCTCCCAGTGTCTCCAGGAATAAATCTTAATAAACAGGACAGTCACGAATAAGTCAGTGTTCAGGTCTTACTGGTGATGCCTCGGTTGTTTATCACACACGCCTCTGCTAGACCCCCGCGCTCTGGATCGACTTTGGGAGACTGAAGAAATGGTCGTATGTAGTGTGGTACTGTAGAGCCTGAAGAAATGGTTGTATGTAATGTGGTATTGTTGAGCCTGATAAAAATGGTTGCATCTAATGGGGTAGTGTTGAGCCTGAAAAAATGGTTGTAAGTAGTGTGGTAGTGTTGAGCCTGAAGAAAAGGTTGTACATAGACCTAGTGTGGTATTTTTGGGATGATGTTTAAGATTACATTTTCACCCGCGCCAACTCACAAACCTCGATTTTTCTCTTTGTCTTTGTCTCCACACCTCTTTATAGTGCCGCTAAACAGAGTGTCTTCAATATTTAGGATGCACTACCTCAGTGGGTTAGGGTTGAGAAATCAAAAGGGATTACAAATCGGCAGGTACGAAGGGAAGCTAAGATTCCAATATAAATACAATAGCGAAAAGGAAAGTCACCTCCACCCCCCACCCCTTACCCCATTCCCACCCTCTTCGTTTCCTTTTCTCCCGAAGGCCTTCAGTTTTCGGTTGATCAATAAGTGAGACGATGCTAATCAATATTGTATTGAACCATACATTGGAATTTTGGAAATGCAATTAAGCATTGAAGCTTTCATCAATAACGGTGTCTTCTTTTGTTTCTTCTTATTGTTAAACTATGCCGCCTACTCCTTCTCTTTTCTTTCAAATGCATACACAAACACACACGCACACGCACGCAGGGGTATCTCGTGGCCTAGAGGTTAAGGTGTTGACCTCTCATTCAAAGGTCCCAGGTTCGAATCCGGGTAGCGACGGAAAACAGGGTTTTTTCAGTTCTGTTTCCTTTATCAAAGGGAGGGGATATTTTAATGGACAACGAGGATGTCTTAAACAGATGGTCAGAATACATAGAAGAACTTTTCAAAGATAATAGAGGCGAAAAACTGGTAATAAAGAATGAAATAAATGGACCACAAATATTGAAAGCAGAAGTACATGCTGCCATTAGGAAAATGAAACAAGGAAAAACCACAGGGCCAGATAATATTCCAGTTGAAGTGATTGTCGCGCTCGAAGAACTTGGCACTGAAATAACAACAAAGCTCCTAAATGCTATTTATGACAGCGGTGAGATCCCAGAAGATATGATGAAGTCAGTTTTTATAGCTTTACCTAAAACACCAGGCGCCCCTGAGTGTGATATGCATAGAACAATTAGCCTTATGAGTCATTTGACAAAAATATTGCTGCAAGTAATAATGGGAAGATTGAGAAGAAGTGTAAGACCAGAGATATCTAAAACGCAATTCGACTTTATTCCTGGCAAAGGCACCAGAAATGCTATAAGCACCTTACAAATGTTAATGGACAGATGTATTGAAGCACAGAAAGATTTGTATTTATGCTTCATAGATTATTCAAAAGCGTTCGAAAAAGTTAGACATGATGAGCTATTTAGAATACTGGAAAAGCTAGACATAGATGGAAAAGATCTAAGAATTATCAAAAATTTGTACTGGGACCAAAACGCTGCTGTACGAATTAATGGAGAATACAGTGAATATAAGCAGATTAGGCGAGGAGTGAGGCAAGGATGAGTTATGTCACCAGACCTCTTTAACATGTA
>NW_004798059.1:47893-49333 GCF_000002075.1 Aplysia californica | reverse complement strand
AGATCTGGCACTTGATGATGATGATGATGATGATGATGATGATGATGATGATGATGATGATGATGATGATGATGATGATGATGATGATGATGATGGTTCGAAACATGCCGTAACATCACTTCTGGTCTGCTACTGATCAGACGTGTTCGCTACGTCCTGGGACTGAAATCAAACTGTGCCTTCTGCCTCAAGGGAAGTTTGGCGTTTAAAATAATGTGTAGCGTGTTGAAAGAGGGGTAAAATCTAATCCTTTTAGTCACCAAGCCATTGACTGCGCCACAGGGGAATACTTACTTTTTTGTGTGATCTCTTGCACGGTGTAACAGTAACATCATTGATTGTATAGCCCTTGCATCGATTAGAAGTGAGTAGTTGGTTGGTGCTCCCGTGTGGTTTTCTTCGTCTTTCCTATCAAAGATCGATAGTCTTTATCCATCCTCCTTCTTTTCTTTGCATGCTACTCTCTTGTAACACATCTAATCTTCGTCGGTGCGTATGTATAATAGTATACATGTATAACCTATTTATAACCTATTTGCGTTTCGAGTACTATAAACCTCTTACAGACTCAAAAAGGGATGATCTATCGATCAGAAAAAAACAGACCGAGTTGAAGGCATCTGTATATAGAACGTGTGCGGCCCGAACACGGTGCATGGTTGAAACACGTGTGCGTTTATCTCAGTACAATCGCGTGTCAATGCTTTCTACGAGGCAAGCAGAATTGAGCCGTTGTGAGTGAGTATGCATTTAAAACCCAGAAGACAAAGAAAAACAAAACAAATAAACTTCTCAGTACGCTGAATGTGATTAAAAATGACAGTAAATGCCAGCAGAGTGCTACTAGAAGCTTGTTAAAAAATGTTTTGAATAATGCAGCACTCGACCAGATATCTTGATCTCTTTTTCGATTTTTGTCTTTTGTTCCGGTTTTTTTTAAGCTTAACTTTCACAGGTTTTAAAGTGGGTCACACTACATTGATCGTTTCACTTTATAATTTCCTAAAAGTGTCTTTTTGAAACGCTGTTACAATTTTTAAATGGAGGGGGAGGGGGTAAGCTGCTGCATTTCTTGAGTTCAAGAGCTATTTTGTCTTTCCATATTTTTTACTGATTGATCCTTCCCAAACTCTTTCTTCTATCGGCGTCTGTAGTGTAACAATTAAAAGCGCTTCGCTGTCTCACACAGGAGGCCCTAGTTCGATTCCCAAATGGGGACGAGCTTCACGGTTTTGTTCTGGGATGTTGTATCCCTCTCAGCCCGAGAGTTGGCCCTGACAAGCAGGGTTGAAGCCCACTTCCTAAGTGACTGAATTGTGTCTATTGGAGCGCAAAAACACCTGCAATAAAAAATATCTTCTAAACTTGTTTCTCCTTTAAGAAGAGGAAAAATAGCGTGCTTACTTCCTCTCTCCTCCTCCTCCTCCTCCTCCTCCTCCA
>NW_004798059.1:43687-45748 GCF_000002075.1 Aplysia californica | reverse complement strand
TTATGATATTTCATGTAAAAATTGCCGCATACCGCCTTCTCTGGTCATCAAAAGTGCATCTCGAATACTGTTGTGTAACAGAATAATTTTATAAGAAGACAATAAAGGATATAGCCCCAAGGTTTGGCTTCTTACGTTTGATTTATTTGATGTTACCGATAAACCCCCGAAAAAACAATGTTTTTAAATAATCTAGCTTAAATCGCTTATCTCCATACTATAATTAGGAACGTTCATTTATGCAGATTTGCAACTGCGAAAACAACAAGGGAAGACATCCGAGGGAATTCCGTCAAAGGTTTGTTTCAAATTTTGACAACATTGAAGAGGATTTTGTTGATAAAGATGGACGGAATGAAATTAGTGTGGAAAGTGAAACTATCAATCACACACATGCAATCATACGTACATGAAATTATAATTTTACGCCCAAATGTCTGCCCGACTATCTGTCAACCGTTTAATCATTGTCTGTCTGTCTGTCCGTCTTCTGTTTGCCTGTTAAAATATAATTATATTATGAATATTTGTAACACAAACTTTGTAATAAACTGCTGTACGTCTTTATAAGCTTAAAGTTCTTTGTGGGTGGTTTGTGGAGCTCTGGTATAGTCCTCTTTTGCCTCTTTTCGTTGCAAGAGCTTTGACAGACGAGATGTAAAAACGCAGCAGTCATTTCTGCGCAGTCCGGTGATACACTGTAGACAATGAGAGCGGTCACACGAGCGACCGGCGATATTTTCAGTCCTGTCGTAGCTGACGTGTATCGCCCACATTCTGCTACGCGCAACACACCAGCGTTTTGGAGAAGCACACAGTTTAAGGGACGCAGACACACAAGATGTATTTACTGCCGCGCATTCCTACAATAGTTGTATTTTTTCTTGCTTCTCATTCAACACGTCAATATTCCCACCATAACCAAAGCCACCCTGACTCTCCGATCATCCATGTTGAATTTAAACAATGAGCAGTAGCGTTAAATGTCGCCCCGTGTGGCTGCCACACAAAAGTATGCGACGCTTTCTGCGCAGAATTTACTGTGCAACAATTGTAGCACGTCTGTCAAGGCCCTAGGTGCTGTAAGCTGCTTCATGGTGAAATGAGTTATGTTTTGATGTATCTAAAACCTTGCGCACTCCGCTAATTAAAGTCAACCAAAACTGAATTGGGACCAGACAGATTTTCCTCAATAGATGGACAAAAGCTACCATTTTGACACAATATGACCGATTAGACTCGCGATCTTGAAAAACAAACGCTTTTGATTTTAGAGGTCACCATCGATGTCAAATTGTGCTGAAATGGTAGCTCTTTAACCCCTCCCCCCTCCCCCCGTTGAGGAAATCTGGCAGTCCCCGACTCAATCAAATGAATTCAATTCGTAGTGTGCACTCTTTATTATAATATTCAGATATACCGCCTCTTTACGTGTTATAAGCTTAGTTTCCGGGCTGAAATTTGAACACGGGTGTTAACCCATTCATATTTGGGAGTATTACTTATTTGCACAGAAAAAACGCATTTTCTCAGCTAAGTGGACTGCCTTCTACAAACAACGAAACTTGACCTTTAACCCATTCATTGCTGAGACATTTTCATCTACATTTCGTTTGTACGAAAAACATAACATGCTCTCTCTCTCTCTCTCTCTCTCTCTCTCTCTCTCTCTCTCTCTCTCTCTCTCTCTCTCTCTCTCTCTCTCTCAAAAAAGATTCAAAGAAAGCCTTACTATAGTTCCCCTTATCTGATCTAAGAAAAAATAATTGCACAAGTTCCCAATTACAGCTCTTAAAAGTTTCCTTTTTTATATCTTACCAATAGAACATTGACAGAGATTCAGATTTTGAGGACACAAATGAGTACAATATACATGCATATTATATGACAGACAGACAGACAGACAGACAGACAGACAGACAGACAGACAGACAGACAGACAGACAGACAGACAGACTGTTCGATAGATCGATAGATCAATAGGTCGATAGATGGATTGATCGATCGATAGATAGATAGATAGATAGATAGATAGATAGATAGATAGATAGATAGATAGAT
>NW_004798059.1:39583-42574 GCF_000002075.1 Aplysia californica | reverse complement strand
ACACACACACACACACACACACATTTATACACACACGAGAGAGAGAGAGAGAGAGAGACAGAGAGAGACAGAGAGAGACAGAGAGAGAGAGAGGCAGAGAGAGAGAGACACAGACAGACAGACAGACAGACAGACAGACAGACAGACAGAAAGACAGACAGACAGACAGACAGACAGACAGACAGACAGACATACAGAACGAGACAGAGAGCGCTTTGGCATGAGGTGAGTGTAGAAAAAAAGGGAATTGGTTGTGACATCTAGCAGTGCGTGGGCCGATACTCTCCTAATATTGATTTGCGCAGGGGTTTTTTTTATCAGGAATAAAAGTCCGTTTGGTCCGTTCACCTCAATAATGCATGCCCTAGGCTTTTTGGTAGTCCCCGATGTCTTTAGTCGGTGTCTTTTTTCTGTTTATTTGTTTTATTTCATTTACTCTGGCTCCACTTGTACTTTTTTATTAGAGTGATGCTCTGTGCTGAGCAGAAAAGTCAGATCACTTCCGGCCATGATTCCAAATAAGTAAATAAATGCACGCGTTGATCGACATATTCTTTCGTTTCTGGTTCGTTGAAGGTGTTGAATATTTTACCATAATGGGAAAGATGTCTTTGCAATTTCGATGTAGATAGATGGATGGAACTCGCAGCTAATTTATTAGACTTTTTAAAAAACAAATGTTATTAACCTCTTCATTGATGTGTAGACGCATAGATCTACTCGTCTGTGTTCTCCAAATCAAAATCTAGATGTATGCCATTGTTCTGTTGGCATCATAATATGTGGGAACCTTTAGGATATATGATTATATTATAGATTGTGCAATTGTTTATGTTTGATGAGGAAAAATAGTTATCTATATTATGGTTTTGTTTGAATTTCTTTTGAGAGAGCATGTTATCATTTTGTCTTTACAAATGTGGATGAAACTGTCTTAGCAATAAAGGGGGTTTAAAGGTTTAGTCTTGGGTTTTGTTGTTTTTTGTTTTGTTTTTTGTATTTATTTATTTGTAGAAGGTTGTATGATTTAGCTTAGAACAAGATCGTTATCTTTTCTTTCCAAACGAAGATGAAAATGTTTATGCAATGAAAGTGTTAAAATCTGAGTATTTTTGTTTATAAAAGGTTGTCCCATTTAGTGAAGTAATATACATTGTGGTGTAAATGTAAGTTGCCCCCCGAAAGGATCCAATTTCGCTGGGTTGCTGTTTCATAAGAATGCCTGATTTCATCATCCCAAAGACTGTATTATATTGTTAATTATTCTAAGCTGTCCTCAGGGAAGCGTAAAGTTGACGCGCCAAAATAAAAGCGCCGTAAAGACACCCTGAATGTGTCTCTGAAGTACTTCCATAGTAATCCCTTGACATAGGAGAGCTTAGCTCCTGACAGACCCGCTAGGATGAGAGCAGCAATCACAGAAGGCAGCAAATCATTTTGAGACTTCACGAATTAGAAATGCTAAAGCCACGAGAGAAACACATAACCTACAAATATACACAAGTGAAAATGGAGTTTTTCAATTCTAAAAATACTGCAAACTCTTTTAGCCAGAATTGTTCGCATTTGGCCAAGCAAAAGCCACAAATCATCTTTGTCCTTATTTCTGTTCTCTTGAAGAAATACTGTATATTATTCTCCTCTGCGGATGCACTGGTCATCATCATACGTTGACGGACGAACCGTTTTTTTATCATTATTGTTTTAAGTTGTCTTTATCATCATCGTCATCATCATCATAATTATCATTATTATAATTAATATTATTGCTATTATTATTATCATTATTATTATCATCATTATTATTATTATTATTATTATTATTATTATTATTATTATTATTATTATTGAGGTTGTTGTCCTCGTCTTTGTTGTTGTTGTTTTGTTGTTGTTGTTGTTGTTGTTGTTGTTGATTGTGATTGTGGAATTATTGTTATTGTTATTATTATCGTTGGTTTTTTCTCTGCCCTTTTTATTTTGTTAGCGGTATTTCCTTTAGATATCCTTTTTTTTCTTTTGGTAAGTGTTTAAGGCGCTCGCAACTGCATAAGGTCATACGAGCGCGGGAGACACCTTAAACATGTTTCAGTTGGTAGGAAATTCTTAATTTTGCCCGGATAGCAGCCGAAGCCTACTCTTTTCGATTTTAGACCTCCAGGGGATCATTAACGGGCGCTACTTGCACACGGGACCTCCGAGATTTTTCGCCTCTGTTCGAGAAGGCTAGGGGTAGATCTTTTCTACAAAAAGATCAGGGGTGTGGTTGAAAGACAGTAGTAAGAAGGAGCCAAGGGGTAGCAGTAGAAAGGCTGCAGAAAGAGTCAGGAGCCCAGAGGAGGGGACAAAGGAGGTGAGGGGGGGGGAGGCAGAAAGTGGAGACGAAAGCAGATGACAGAACATTGATAGAGAGCAGGAAAGGAGTTGAAAAGATACATTTTAAAAAAGAATTAAATTTTTTTTCGAACCCGGGACCTTTGAATGAGAGGCGAACACCTTAACCTCTTGGCCACGAGAAGGATCTCTACTCCAACCATCCGCCTGTAAAATAAAAGCCACCAAAACAAATTGGAAATAGAATTCTCCTGGCGACGGATTAGACAGCCGTCAAAGGAGATTTAGCACCTGTTTTCGTTTTCGGAAATATTTGTCATAAAAATGTTACGTGTTAGGATCAGTGACCCAGAAATACCGGTTTTTCGAGATGGTTCACCAACTGCTGGGCTATTATTTTGAATCAATGAATGTGTACTGTCTTAAAGCCCCGCGGGGCATTTGGCTCTATTCAGTGTACAAAGAATGCATTGTCCTCTAAAATGTACACTAAGTTAGAGGAGAGAGAAAGAGGTGTTGAAAGAGAGGTGGATTTGTTTTATGGTACAGGATCTACTTTGAAAAAAAATATGATTTGACGTATTGGTAATTGCTCTTTGATATAAATCTTCTCTCTCTCTCTCTCTCTCTCTCTCTCTCTCTCTCTCTCTCTCTCTCTCT
>NW_004798059.1:35373-37039 GCF_000002075.1 Aplysia californica | reverse complement strand
TTTCTTCCACCCCATCGAAAAAAATCATCTTACTCCCTCCCTGCCTTCACCTTATCCCACACTACTCTTTACTCTTCACATCTGTACGCTGCCACTCTCTTCCTCTGATACATCTCTTTTCCAAGTTCTAGATAATTAATATATCATACTTTTAATCACAGTTGGGTGTAGGTGGTTGGCACGTGCTCTGGTGTGGTCTCCTCCTTCTATCCTGTCAAATAAATATCTTCCTCTTCTCTCCTTCATCTTTCTTGGTATGTTACTCTCTGTGAGTGTGGCGTCGGTGGCCTAGTGATTAGGCTATCGGACTCCTAATCGTGGCCTAGAGGTTAAGGTGTTCGCCTTTCATTCAATAGGTCGTGGGTTCGAATCCGGATAGCGACGGGAAATTTTCTTCTCTAAAATTTTCTCCTTTTAAATCCTTTTCTGTTCTCTAACAATGTTCTGTGGTCTACTTTCGTCTCCACTTTCCGCCCCCACCCCCTCACCTCCTTTCCCCCTCCTCTGGGATCCTGATTCTTTCTGCAACCTTTCTACTGCTAGTCTTTGGCCCCTTCTTACTGCTGTCTTTCAGCCGTACCCCTGATCTGATAGTAGGAAAAATCTACACTTACTCTTCTCGGACAAGGGAGAAGAATCTCGGAGGTCCGGTGTGCAAGTTGCGCACGTTAAAGATCTCTTGGTGGTCCAAAATCGGTAAGAGTAGGCTCAGGCCGCCCCACCGAGCAAAATTTGAAATTTTCAACCAACTGATAATGTTAATTGTGTCTCGCCCGCTCACCTGACCTTATTATGCAGTTGCGAGCGCCGTAAAACACTTACCAAAAAGAAAACAGCAGAAAGATCAAGATACTCGATGACAGTCCCTCCCCACTCAGAAATCCAACTCGGGTCTCTCGCCCGCCACAGCGAAGCGCCTGTATGACCGCAGGCCTCAGCAGGTGCCCATCATACTGTCCTGAGACTGTCCTCTGATTGCTTCAGTGCAAACATCGTTGACCTGAGCTACTGTCGTACTTCTCTGCAAATCAAACAAGAAAACCAAACAGAATCAGTAGCTAGGGCGTTGCCCTGATTTGTACAAAGCTACACCCACTCACTAACAGTAACATACCACTTAATGACCAGGCAGTTTTTAGATAGCCTGTTCATGCTTGAAAAGATAAAACTCCCCTCGTCTTCTTAGGTGAGTCAAGGGGGCGAGGGAGTGTCTGCCATTCTGGCTTTACGTCTATACTAAATATAATTATGCAATTTCGGTTGCTATGGAAGATGCGGGGAAATATTTACACATCAAAATCTGATGATATCAGCCAACAAGAATTAAGCCTTCAATCCGTGCCTTGTCCCAGAAATATGGTTCCAATAGCGATTATCTCTCTCCATCTCACTATCACTGTCTCTCTCTCTCTCTCTCTCTCTCTCTCTCTCTCTTTTTTTTTTCTTTCTCTCTCTCTCTTTCTCTCTCTCTCTCTCTCTCTCTCTCTCTTTCTCTCTCCCCTCTCCTCTCCCTCTCTCTCTCTTCTCCTCTCCCTCTCTCTCTCTCTCTCTGCGACAAAAATCTTACACACACATACAAACACACGCAGAGAGAGAGAGAGAGAGATAGAAAGAGAGAGATAGAGAGAAAGACAACCCCCCAAAAGACACAGACACACACACACAC
>NW_004798059.1:32930-33523 GCF_000002075.1 Aplysia californica | reverse complement strand
TCTCTCTCTCTCTCTCTTTCTTTCTCCCTCTGTCTCTCTCTATTTATTATCTATGTCTCCCTATCCCTACCTCTCTCTCTATCCATCTCCTCTCTCTTCTTTCTTCTTTCTCTGTATACATAACTCAAGCAAAACACAAAAAACAAGAAAGAAAAAAATAATCTAACTATCAAACCGCAGTGATAGAAGATTCTGAAATATGCAAAATCATCCACTCACTACTACAGTGCAAATTTCAGGCTTCATCTTCTCGCAGGTGACAGATATAGCCACACGTTTTGTCGTGCGTGCTGCCGTGTATGCGACCTGTCACGTCTCCTTTTGAAGAATTGCGAATTAGATATCTTAGACATAGTGGAGTGGGTGGGTGGTTGGCGGGTGCTCTGGTGTGGTTTGATCATTCCTTCTTATCAAACATCTGTCGTCCTCATCTCTCCTCCTTCTTTTGTAATATTTGTTACGCTTAAGTGACATCTCTTATCTTCGGCCCTTATGTGACTTAACTATGTTACACATGCCGTAAAACGCTTACTGAATAAGACATAATGGCAGGTGATCGGTGGGTGCCGTAGATGGGTTCTCCCCTCCCCCCC
>NW_004798059.1:31369-32830 GCF_000002075.1 Aplysia californica | reverse complement strand
CCCCCCCCCCCCCCCCCCCCTTTCTGTTGTTTTTGCTTGTTTGTCTTATTCGTTTTTCGCACTTTAAAAATGCTTGTACCGTAACGGGATATTTCTCTTTACTTAAACTATACTATACTGAGACAAAAAGGTTCACAGTGAAAAAAACTTTTGGTTTGCTTGTTTTACTTAAATGAAGCGCGTTGTTATCAGCTAGATCTTGCAGCACATGAAGTCAATACGGGGTGCCCACTACGGCTGGATCGGGCCGATCGCCCGACTCGGTCGCCTGAAACTGAAAACAAACTCGGGGTTTTTTTTAGGCGACCGAGTCGGGCGATCGCCCCAATCAACCGATCCCGATCCCATCCCTAGTGGGCACCCCGTACAACAGTATGGTACATGTAGAAAGAAATAACACAGTTGCAGCATATTCTTAATCGTTGCATCAAAAATGTTTGCTACACTAGAAATTCATAACAGGGTGTCTAAATAATTTGCAGTTGCCAATGACATTCAAGCTTTGGAAGTCATCAAACTTTGTCGGCCATTTTCTTCTCTGATTTTACTTCTAACGCCTAACTACCCCTATCACTTTCAACAACAAAATCCAGAGTTTTCTTCCAGTTTTCTTCACCAAAAGTAAAACGAATAAACAAGCTTTAAGATCATTCCATATGTGAGGAATCGTGGAGAAATCAGGTGCTAGTCAAAATGATGAAATCAAAGAAATTAGCATTATTCGGCCCGTTTAGCAAATTTTTTTTTTTTTTAAATTTTTTTTTGGCTAAACATCTTTTATATTCATATGAAAAGACTTTTCCATATGAGTTTTACTAAGAAACCTTGTTTAAAGGCACAAAATATGTAATTTTCAGTTTTCAAGGACTTTTAAGCTATTGAAGTTACCAAACTTTGGCGGCCATTATCTCATTAACTTAACCACTGAAACCAGGCTACCCCACTTTCTTTAATCGCAAATATCTAGACTTTTAGTCTAGCCAGATGGATATTTTTTTTCATTGAAAGCAAGACACGTGAATAAGCTTTCAGATGATCCCACAAGCCCAAAAATTGACGAGCGCCTGATTCCACCACGTTGTGACACATATGCCTCATCATTGAAGAGCGCCTGATTCCACCTTGCTTTGACACAGATGTATTTCTCTTTTGCACGAACAAGTAAACAGCGGTCCAGATGGTTAATTGGTGTTTCTAGTACGTCTTATTTGCTTCCCCCCCCCCCCCTTTGTTGTTTCTGTCTGTTTATCATGCTTTTTCCTGCATTCAAACTGGAATTTTATCTTAAAAGAGAGTACATCCTGTTTTGGACGAAATGGAGTTATCGATTCCACCTGATAGTTTTAAACACAGCGCACATTTCTGCATTAGACTGGTATTATTTAAATAATTTTTAAATGCGGGGAAAGGTTTTTGAAAAATTCAAAGCGACACGCTGTTGAGAGGCAAAGATGTCTTTTT
>NW_004798059.1:29184-30627 GCF_000002075.1 Aplysia californica | reverse complement strand
GGGGGGTGAAGGGGGTTGAGATCCACAGCCACACAGCGTTGTCTCTGTACTAGTTTTATGCAGAAACAGGCAGAAGAGGGGACGCCCCCCCCCCCTCCAAAAAAAAAAACCCCGGAAAACCCCTACCTGGTATTGGAGTGAGCAAGCATAAACAGAAGGCTGTATTTTTTTTTAAAGAGACCGTTTTCTATTTTTAAAAATGAGAACTAAATAAATGTGAGTGTTTTTAAACCATTATTGAAACAAATTAAATTATTTAAGAGGCCGGATTCAGCATTGTCTGCCAGGACAAACCCGGGCTGAGAGAGAGATACAATGTCTCTGCAGAAAGATTGAGATACTCGATAAAAAATACTCCCCGCTCGGAAATCGAACTCACGTCTCCGGTGTGCGACGGAGAAACGCCTAAACCGCTACACCTCAGAAACCGGTAGAGAAAGATTTAGGAATGAGTAAGTAAATAAGTAAGTAAGTTAGGCTATTCAATGGTTAAGGCCTTTGGCCCAGATCACATCTTATAAAACACTCATTTGTTAAATAAAGTTTACTGTAATGAAAAGGTACAGGTTGTGCATATACTATCTCTTATCATGGTTCAAACGTTGCATATTTCTGTAAAGATTTAGGAATTATAAAAGTAAGTTTTAAAGTGCACAGTGAAAAGAGAATATTACGTTTATCTTTTTTTTCTTTTGAGGTGTGTGAGTATTGAAAGTAAACGTGCAGGGGAAATGGCGGAGTTGGGTTGTGGGGTGTATTTGAGGGGAGGGGGTGGTGAGAGCGAGGTGGGGGGGCGCGGCGGGGAGGAGATTTATCAATATCATGTTGTTATGAAAAGGAAGAGAGGAAAGGTGTGGACTTGGTGTTTCAGGGGTCAATTATTGTAAGAAGGAATCGATACACATCAATGTAATTATGCTTAGAAGGGGGTGGAGGAGTGGTTATGGTGAGGTTAGAGGACGGGGGGGGGGGATGTGGATAGAGAGAAAGTGAATTAAAGAGCTGGAAGAGAGAAAAAAGTCCTGAGGAGGAAATGAAAAGCTTAGAGATTTCATGGAGACAGAGATGAAGGGGGACAGGTGGGAGAAGGGATTTATATAAAAGGAGAGAGAGAGAGGGAGAAAGAGGTGGGAGGGAAAGAGAGAGAGAGAGAGAGAGAGAGAGAGAGAGAGAGAGAGAGAGAGAGAAATAAAGGTGATTATAGAGGAAATGACTCAGGCTAGGGCGAAGCGACATAGTAACTGTTTATAAAATAGGGGATCAAGTTGTTACCGTTCAATAAAAGCATAATTGCTCAAGTACTTTCGGCATGCTTTGTTAAATAAGACACCCAATGGCATGGGAAAATGTCGTGGGGCTCTCACATCAGCCGGGGTTTGCAACGCAGGTAGATAGATAGATAGATAGATAGATAGATAGATAGATAGATAGATAGATAGATAG
>NW_004798059.1:25051-26119 GCF_000002075.1 Aplysia californica | reverse complement strand
GTGTGTGTGTGTGTGTGTGTGTGTGTGCATCATCACCACCACTACCACCATAGCCATCCTCCTCAGCACCATCATCCTCCTCATCCCCATCATCCTTCTGCTCCCACTATTCGCCCTCTTCCTCATATTCATCCTCAGCACCATAATCAACCTCCTCATTACTACCATCCTCCTCCTCAACCTCCTCCTCATCCTCCCCCTCATCCACACCACCATCATCAACCTCCTCCTCCTCCTCATCATCATTATCATCATAATCACCATCATCATCATCAGTATCCTCTCCCTCCTCCTCATCCTCCTCACCGCCATCATCAACTTCCTCACCACCATCATCAACCTCCTCATCCTCCTCCTCCTCCTCCTCCTCCTCCTCACCACCATCACCATCCTCCTCCCACTTGTCCTCATCCCATCCCTCCCCCCTCCCCCAGTACAAGAACGACATTGTGGACTGGGACAAGCCAATGCTGGGGCAGGTGGAGCTGCTGGGAGATAAATACTTCGACTGGACCCATCAGCAGGTGGACAGACCTATCCGGCTGTTTAAGTCCGACCTGGTGGAGATGATGACCAAGTCCCCCTGGTGGCTGGTTCCGGTCACGTGGGTGCCTGTCGTGCTGTACTCGCTGTGGTCCTCCTACACACACCTGTCGGAGAAGTCTGAGGTCTGGCCCAGGAACGCTTTAGGTGAGGAAGAAGGTTGGGGAGGATTGGATTAGATGGTAAAATGAGAGATAAGAATGAATGAGTATCAAAATCTCTATTGTTATCACTTTCGTCATGGTGATCATCGTCTTTTTGTTCTTGCTCTTGCTCTTGTTCTTGTCTTTTTTTCATCTTTCTTGTTCGTGTTCTTCATCATCATCTTGTTTGTTTGTTATTGTTTTTGTTTTTTTGTTGCTGTTGTTGATTTTGTTATTGTTGTTGTTGTTGTTTTTGTTATTGTTGTTATTGTTGTTGTTCTTCTTCTTTTTCTTCTTCTTCTGCCTTCTTTTTTGTCTCCTTCTCTTCCTCTGTCTCCCCCTCCTCCTCCCCCTCCTCCTCCTCCTCCTCCTCCTCATCCTC
>NW_004798059.1:19217-24951 GCF_000002075.1 Aplysia californica | reverse complement strand
CTCCTCCTCATCCTCCTCCTCCTCCCCCTCCTCCTCCTTCCCTCCTCCCTCCCCTATTTCTTCTCCTCCTCCTTCTCTGGAAAAGACTTCTTCGATCATCGTCATAATCAATAATGCCATTATTATTATAATACTAGTAGGCTCTTCATCATCAATTCTGTCGTTATCGTCAGTGTTGCTATCTTACCCACCATCTCGCTGTCCTGGATCATTGATTCAATCCCCATTCCATCACCCTACGCTGCCTTACCCCTCACCCCTCTATCCTCACTTACTTGCTCAAACCCTCTCCATCACCCTCTTCTGTCTTACCTATCATCTGTCTCTGTCCTCACTCAACCCCTCTCCTCATCATAATCCTCTGTCTTACTCTTCCTCTCTCTATCCTCGCTTACTCACTCAATCCCCTCTCTATCACCATACGCTGCCTTACCCATTATTTCTCTAGCCTCACTTACTTACTCAACCCCTCTTCTTTACATAACCCTCTTCTGCCTTACCCATCATCCCTCTATCTTCGCTTACTCAAACCCTTTCCATCACCTTCTCCTGTCTTACTCATCATCTCTCTGTCCTCACCCACACACTCAACCCCCTCTCCATCATAACCCACTTTCTTACCCATCCTTTCTCTGTCCTCACTCAATCCCCTACATCATTACTTTCTTCTGTCTCACCTATCACCTCTCTATCCTCACTCACTCACTCACTTAACCCTCTCCTCATCATAACCCTCTGTCTTACCCATCATCTCTCTATCCTCACTTACTCACTCAATCACCCTCTTCTTTCTCATCCATCATCTCTCTTTCTCTGTGTGTGTGTGTGTGTGTGTGCGTGTGTGTGTGTGTGTGTGTGTGCGTGTGTTTGTGTGTGTGTGCGTGTCCTCAGTCAATCCCTCAACACCCACTCCATCACCCTCCTCTGTCTTACCCATCATATCTCTAACCTCACTCACTGACTCAACCCCCTCCTCACCATAACCCTCTGCCTTACCCATAATCTCTATATCCTTACTTACTTACTCACTCACTCAAACCCCTCTCCTGTTTGACCCCCAGGTCGTGAATTCGGCCCAGTGTCTATCCCTCTGCTGTTTGCCGCCGGTGTCCTTTTCTGGACACTTCTGGAGTACGTCATTCACAGATGGCTGTTCCACCTCCACCCCCCGGCCAACTGGCCATTCCTCATCCGCCTACACTTCAGTCTTCACGGGCAGCACCACAAGGTGAGGAGAGCATTTCCTTTTGTTAATGTATTATTACGAAACACATTTGTGTTAAATTAAAGAATAGCTGAATTAATTAATTAATTAATTAATTAATTGATAACTGAATGAATGAATGAATGAATGAATGAATGAATGAAAAATGAATGAATGAATGAAAATGAATAAATTAATGAAAAATGAATGAATGAATGGATGAACTGCTTTTTATTGATCCCTGTTCTTTACTCTATAAAACTGTCTTTACGTCCACCAATAACAACTTATCTCATCAATCTATTTATCCATCCACTCATCAACTCATCCATCCATCCATCTATCCGCCAAGTTTTCCCCCCACCTACTCGTCCATGACCTTTCAAAACCCAATCTGGACCTCCACAGTCTCTGATGGACCCTATGCGTCTGGTTTTCCCTCCTCTGCCCGCAGATAAACAAATGAATGAATGAATGAATGAATGAAGGAATGAATGAATGAATGAATGAATGAATGAATGAATGAATGAATGAATGAATGAATGAATGAACTGCACTTTATTGATCCCTGTTTTTCCCTCTATAAAACTGCCCTTGCGTCCACCAATAATTACTTATCTCATCCATCCATCCATCCATCCATTCATCCATCCATCCATCCATCCATCCATCCACCAAGTATTCCATCCTCCCACCCACTTGTCCATGACCTTTCAAAACTCCAACCTTGACCTCCACAGTCTCCTATGGACCCCATGCGTCTGGTTTTCCCTCCTCTACCCGCCTCCATCTTTGCCGTGCTGTTTTACCTCGCCTGCCACGCCTCCTTACCTCACGGCATGGCCAACTCCGTGTTCGCGGGCATCGTGGTGGGCTACATGGCCTATGACCTCACCCACTACTACATCCACCACGGACAGCCCATGTTTCCTTACTTCCAGAGGCTCAAGCGATACCACACGCTCCACCATTACGAACATCAGCAGTTAGGTGAGGTGTCAGTCAGTCTTTGGATAGTACTTTAAATGCATCAATCGATCAATCAACCCATCAGCTAATCAATCAGTTAAACCATCGATCGAGATCAATATATCAATCAATCATATCAATTAACCTATCAGCCAGTCAGTCAGTAAATCAGTCAGCCAGTCAGTCAGTCAGCCTATCAATCAATCAATCAATCAATCAAGATCAGTTAGTCAACAAATTTGTCAGTATCAATCATCACTCGATAACTCAATCAATTCATTACGCAAGCAAGCAAGCAAGCGGGTTATTAATTAATTCAATCAATCAAACAATCAATCAACCAGCCATTCAATATTATTCCATAATAGCCACTTAGAAAAAAAATTATAAGGAAGGTGTATTAGATTACACATCTTGATATCTTATGGGTTCATTGTTCAGGCTGTATACTTACAAATAATCCTCTTGAAATGTTTTTCTTTCATTGATCAGGTTCATACCTACAAAATATATAGGCAAGGAATCTAAACATTGTGCACAATGTTATTTGATAAACATCTTGATACATAATGGTTTTATTTTTTAGGTTCTATGTCTACAAATAAACCGATATATTATTGAGATGTTGTTTAATTGTTTAGGTTCTAAACCTTCAAATATACACATCATTGATATATCGTTGTCTAATTCTTATAGTTCTATACACCCACATAAACATCTTGATATCTTGTGTGTTGATTGTTTAGGTTTTATGTCTTGAACATGCAGTTTGATATCTATTGATTTCATTGATCAGTTTCAAGTCGACAAAATGCATAGGCATGGTGAAACTTAAACAATATTATTTGATAAACATCTTGATATCTTGTAGTTTCATTGTATAGATTACATGCTTGTATATAAACCTCTTAATATTTTTATTATTGTTTCATTGTTTAGGCTCATGCCTAAAAAATATTTTCATGGTGGAACCTAAACATTTTTTTGGTTATTTGATAAACATCTTGATATCTTGTGGTTTCATTGTTTTGATTCTATGCCCCTAAATAAACTTCTTAATATCTTGCAGTTTCATTGTTAGTCTTCAAATAATCATTTTGATATCTTGCTGTTTTATCGTTTAGGTTCTATGTCTACAATTAAACAACCTACTATCGTGCGGTTTAGTTCTATGTCTACAATTAAACATCTTACTATCTTGCTGTTTGATTGTTCAGGTTTCGGCATCTCATCAAAGATGTGGGACTATCCATTTGGCACCCTCATTCCCGAGGATCAGTCGCAGGTCAAGACGAAATGATAAATGCTTCCAGTAGAACTTGTCGTCGATAGATCTTCCTTCTCCGTGCAGACGAAGACGTGTGATGACGTCACAGTCCATGGCGATGTCACGTGATCTGAAGTGAAGAAGAGACGAGAGAGAAATGAAAAAAACGGCTTATGTGACTTTCAAAGTAAAGCCTCCGCCCGAGTCAACAGTGATTTCGAGGACAGGCGTGTTTGTTTCTTTATTTTCAGGGAATTTTTATGTGAATAATTCTTTTTAATAATATTTATAGCCCTATGTGATAATATCCTATCTGCTCATTGAACTTATAATGAAAATTCCTAAATGCAAAAAGTCTATAAAGGGTGGTGCAAAGGTCACTTTCCACGTGACTTTTCAGAAGGGGATGGGGGGGGGGAGGTTTTGTTTGGGTTTTTTCTTTTTTTTCTTTTCTTTGGAATTTTTTACTGGGGTTCGGGTGGGGTGTCTTGGTTTTGGGTTGTTTGCCGGTTGTTGTTGTTGTTTATTCCTGTAATGCAAAGTTAATGAAGATTTCTGGTACATTTACGCTATTGGCTTTGGGTGATGATTCAGCTTTGCACTAATCGTAAAACACACTTTGGAGTGTAAAAAAGGAAAGTAACCTTTTGCACCACCCTTCTCTATAATAGTATTAAATCATACAACCACACAAGTTCCAACTGATCAGTTGTCAGCCAAGGGAACTTGCAAATGACTGCATCCCTCTCATCATTGTCCATATCCAAAATATCAGTCTACTACATGTGTATTGTGGCTTGAACATATCGCGAGCGGAGTGCTATCTGGTGCCCTTTCCAGTTTCCGACGTTTCAGAGCTTTTGTCAGTGGTCTAGAAGCTTGAAAAAAAACCTATTCTTTGAGCCAAAGTTATCACGATTTATGCCTGTGTTTCGTAAAATTTTCAGTTTCATTTTTAACCAACTCCCGTTTTAGCGACTAGAATTTAGTGCTTTTAAAGCGATTTACCTCTTTATATTTCAATTTTTACATTTTAATCCCCTATTGCCGTTGAGCGTCGAGAAAAGATGCTGTTTTCTATGGTAATCCAACACTACTACTCTTCCAATTAAGATGTTGTAGCTTCTGAGGATTCCCTTGACTCCCTCAGTCCATCTTTTTGCTTGGCCTACCTCTTCCTTTGTAACCTGAGTAATTGGTATTATAGGCACCCCGGAAAATGGAGCTAGTACCAGATAGCACTAAGATAGCGATATAATCCTCCCACCTCTCGCAAATGAAGTTTCGCTTTCTCTTGTGACTGCATGCCTTTCAGTCTCTTAATTAATAACGTGTCCTATCCTTTGGTGTCCGTTCATGTGCCAACAGTGTGTACATAATAAACGTGTGTGCCAAGTGATTGGAAATATAATTGTGTCCACGATGTTTTCATATTACATGTAATAATAATATTAAAAGGTTTTAAGTCTGCGAGTACATTGTGTTTTATTGCAACAAGCGGCCTTTCTCAGAAATCAGAAGCGAACAATTTAGTACGAAACTTGATGCAATGCAAATTTGCTGAAGCTATAATATAATTAGATTATATCAAGAGAAGAATGATTTCATTTTATAAATGTTATGGCATTATCGTTATTACCATTATGATCGTTATCAACTCATAAATATCATTATAATTATTTTTTTTCTATCAATATTATTATTGTTGTTATTGTAATTGGCCTATTATAATTTTCTCAGTATCCTGTTTATCATCATCATCATCATCATCATCATCATCATCATCATCATCATCACAATGGTCATCCTCATCATCTATTTATTTATTTATTTATCTGGTCATTTATTATCAATGTCATCATTTATGAATATTATGATAAGTAGTGCTTTAAAGAAAAATATTGCTTTTCTTAGAATTATTACTTTTAACACGACATGCTTAACATTAAACCATCTGATAGCATTCTTTGAAGGCACGCTCAGTAGCAGGAGGTGTGTAGCCTTTGTCTTTGGGGAAAAGTATTTGATGTGACTGTCCTCTTTCTCTCATTCCCTTCTTCCTTCTTTCCTTCTACTTTACTCAAAACACAGCATGATACCCTTACCTTCTTAATTGTGATCTGTTTTGTTGCTAAGTAGAAATTCACACTTATACTAAAGTCAGTTGAAAAGATTACAGTCTATCGTTAATTGTTTGGAGAGGGGGTTAAAGGGGGGTGGGGGTGGGGGGTTGTTGTTCTTATGTTGTCGTTTTTGTTTTTATGTTGTCGCTTTGGGAGGGAGCTTTGTTTGCT
>NW_004798059.1:0-18816 GCF_000002075.1 Aplysia californica | reverse complement strand
GGAGGGGTTTGGGGGGAGGGGGGTATGTTGCCACGACTCAAAAGAAAGTATACAAGAAAGCACGGCCAAAAACTTGAGCAGTAATTGAAGAAACAATCGCGTTCTGAAGTGTAAAGGCTGAATTTACATTTATATGACGTTACAATGTCTGCTCCCGAGAACTCAATAATATAATATTAAGCAAAGACCGTGCTTGCTTTTTTCTGTGACGGTTGAGATTCAGGCAAACGTAACGTAAGCCAGCGGGGAACATCTGCCTGATCCTTGTGGACCACCTGTTTCCTACGTTATACGCCAGCCCTGGACAAGCTTGGCCTGTGCCGATATTGATTTCTAGCCAGTCTGATAGTGTTAGGACAGGCAAAATGGGATGTAGGAGGCTATAAGGTACGAATATATTTACGAACAATAACTGTTTGCTGCAAGCTTAATTAATAGAACGTTGAGGTGAATGAATAATGTTATCATTGTGTTGTAGGGAACTATAAGATACGAATGTTATTGTGTACAAAGCATAGTTTGCAGCAAACCTAATACGACGTTGAGGTGAATGAACTTGTGATGTAGGAGAGTATAAAATAAGTGTATTATGTACAAAGCATGACTGTTTGCAATAAGCTTAATTAATCGTTGAGGTTAATGAACATTCTCCTCACTCCTCTCCGGTTATGGCGAGACAGAAGTTTATTACAACGTTTTTATTAGAATTCTTGTCTCCGCACTAAGTCAATTTTGGTGTTGCGTTGTAATGTTCCGATTTTAACTTCCAGGTGTGTGAAAGATTTCCTCATAGCCAGGTTTTAAAAATGAAGATTAGATACTTTCAACCCTCACAAAAGATAATAGAATTGCACCCTCCTCCCCCCCCCCCCCCCCCAAGCATCGATTTCAGCGGCCTGCAACAGGCAATAAAACATTCACGTTTAAAAAAAAAAAAAATAGATCGGAAAATTCCAGCCTTGAACCCATCGAATGGTGATTGTATGCAAGTCTGGACACAGACAAAAGCTTTGAAAAATCCCCATTTGTGGAGCCCACGGCTAGGCTTACCATCAACAGGTGTGAATAGTATTTAATTAGTAACTGTTCTAAAAATGTGCTGACGTTCTGAATCTGTCCGACAATGCGAGGATGCTTCAGTGAGCCTAGTAGAGGAGACATCTTCTAAATTAGTAGGAAACATTCGAGATGTTTGCATGGTCACTTTTGTTGACAACTGAATCTATTCCCAAAATATTATGATTTATTCCCCTGTCTGAATGAAATGCTATACTTATCAATGCCTCAATGTGAACAAAATAAATAAATGCATAGGCAAATCTATAAACAAACTAATGAAAGGAAGTAAGAAAGAAAGACAGAAAGAAAGAAAGAAAGGCAGACAGAAAGACAGAAAGACAGAAAGAAAGAAAGAAAGACAGAAAGAAAGACAGAAAGAAAGAAAGAAAGAAAGACAGAAAGAAAGAAAGAAAGAAAGAAAGAAAGAAAGAAAGAAAGAAAGAAAGAAAGAAAGGAAGGGAGGAGGGAAGGAAGAACGAAAGAAAGAAAGAAAAAAAGAAAGAAATGTTTAATGGACGAAGGTAAATAAAAAGAAACCCATCACTGAGAATTGTGCTCCTCACGGTTTGAGTTTAGATGATCTTGGAGGCAAACAATAAGCTACAAAATCGGTCACGTATACATAGGCGCTATACTTGAGCAAAGATTGTACATATTAACAAGATAGTTTACTCACCAAAAAAGCGTCTACAGAAATCCGCGCATTGGTTCAGATGTCGCTGCAGTCTTTGTTTTGAAGCTCTCTTTCGTTTCTCCAGAAGAAAAAGAGGAAAAACACCCCTTTCTGCATCAGCTGTTCCGGTTCGCTCAGTGCGGAGTTTTGGGTTTATTTTATTTTACTGACCTCTCGCTTCTCGTTCTTAAGCCAAATTAAACATAGAAAACTGTCGCCTCTTCCATCATAAGAGGATTTTTGTCAGCAAAACCATACTTTAAAAATGAGTTTTTCCGAAATTTTAATTTTAATTTATAAAAAAACGTGTTAGTTTCTCTTTGATTTTTTTCCACACAAGTATGGTAACTCTGTTCGCAAAGAGGGCGCTTTTTCGAAGAGGGCGGCACCGGGTTTTGAGGACATTTTTTTTAATTGGTTCAAAGAGAGGAGTGAACCGTCTTGTTATACAGAATCTTTGACTTGAGTAACTGTACCTGACTACCTACGTTCAGCGATACCGATTACCTGCGCTATACTGGAACAAAGATAGTACTTAACAAGATGGGCCACTCAGCCAAAAAAGTGTCCGCCGGAAGTCCGCTCTTTGCTTCAGATGGCGCTGCAGTCTGTTTTGAAGCTCTCTTTCGTTTTTCCAGAAGAAGAATAGGAATAGCACCTCTTTGCGTGCGCAAATCGACTGCTGTTCATCAGCAGTTCGGGTTCGTTCAGTGCGGAGTTTTAGGGTGTTTTTTTTTTTGTTTTTTGTTTTAATGACCTCTCGCCTTTCATTCTAAAGTCAAATTAAAGGAAGAAAACAATCACCCTTTCCTCTGGAAAAGGTTTTTTGTCGGCGTAACCATTAAAAAAAGCGTTCTTCCGAAATTTATTCAAAAACCTGCTAGTTTCACTTTGATTTTTTTAAACACAAGTAGGGTAACTCTGTTCGCAAAAGGTGCGCATTTGCGAAGAGGGCGCCACCGAAATTTGAGGACACTTTTTTAATTGGCTCAAAGAGAGGAGTGGCCCCTCTTGTTATGTAGACTCTTTGACTGGAGTGGTTGTACCCGACTACTGATGTCTAGCGATACCGGTCACTCGTAACCGCTTGCTGTGAAAGAGTCGCCCCGGTTCATATTGCCAGAAGAAGAAGAAGAAGAAGAAGAAGAAGAAGAAGAAGAAGAAGAAGAAGAAGAAATGAATGAATAGCATTTGTATAGCTCATAAACCAGCTCTACAGCAAACTCTCTGCGCTATTAAACTATAATTTATATTATTACCCACGCAGTGGACTATAGATCATTCAGAAACATTCTCAGCTTCTAGGAAAGCATACAGTGCGAGCAGCTGATTAAGCCATAATATTGATTATTAATTAAAGGAGAATTTTACTCACTGAGGCTAATTGGAAGTGAATGCGGCTATTGAAAACACATTTTTAAAGGGAGCAGCTTTGTTATTTTCCGTTACTGCTGCTGTTGCTTGCTCTTTTTTATGTGCGACTGGGATTTGTATATCTCCTCTGGTAGAATCATGTGTCATGAGACCTTGCTTTTGTTTTGACCAATGTTATAAGTCATGAGCCTGTCTGGTTTCTTTGAGTAAATTCCTGTACAAAGGAACGATATGTGTCATACGTTGTAGAATCAGGCCCTCGTCAGTTTTTGGGCATATTATGAGGGCTATTGGTATCATTTTAAATCTTGTTCATTTATTTTGCTTTCAGTGAAAAAAATTACCCATATACCTTCAACAGAAGTGGAGATATGTCGAATTGAAGCAGGTGAAGTCATTTGGTTTCAGAAGAAGAATTCGAGAGAAAATGGCCACCAAAGTTTGGCTACTTCCAAAGCTTGCGAATCATTGGAAACTGTAAATATACGTTTTTGTGCCTTTAATAAACAAATTTTAGTGAAAAGCCACGCAGCAATGTGTTTCTAAATGACATAGATATTGCCAATTGGGAAGAAAAATGTTTTCTTCTATTTCATTATTTTGACGAGCGCCTGATTTCACCACGATACCTCACATATTTTATTTTAACTAGCAGATTGGTCAGTCTCCTATTCCAATGTGTGACTCCAGCTCACACATTCTAGATGGCAGACTGGTGCTAGTAGACGGAGGGTGCTAATGGTAGGTCGTACTTCGTTTCATTTCTTATTTCGTTTCTGCTCAACTTAGATCTCTATTTTTCAGTGCTCTGAATGATCGTGTTTGTGTTGTTGAGCTTCTCTGTTCTCAAACAAAACGGAAAAAAGAGAGTGGGTCGTTTTTATTTATTTATTGTGGGATTGTTATTTTGTTTTTGGTTGGGGTTTTCGTTCTGGGTTTGTTTTTGTTTGTTTTTTGTTTTGTTTTTAACTTATTAATCATTTGGTGGTTTGGGGGGGGGGGGGGGTAACTGCTTTGGTGCATTCAAAATGTGTTTATTGTCTAAGAAAAGAAGACATTAAATTTTCGATGGTCAAACGGGGAAAACGTGCAACTATAAGGATTTTTGTTCTTTCTGAAGCCGTCCTAAGAGCCATGGGTAATCGTTAGAGTAGGAAAATCGCTGGTGGTTGGCTGGCAGGTGCTCTGGTGTGGTTTGCTTCTTCTTCTCTAACGAACATCTAACGTCCTTTTCGCTCACCCTTCATTTCTTTGTATGTTACTCTCTAGTAACGTCTCTAATCTTTGACATTTAATATGATTTATTTGTGATGCAAGTACCGTAAAATTCTTACCAAAACTAAAACTTAAACAGTATCTGAAAAAAGACAGTCTGAGCCAGTCGCAGACATTCTCTATGAAATTGTTTCCTGTCAAAATGAATGTGCCTCAGGACCCTAGATGCCATCTATGCATGCGTTTGTGTCCCGAACTCGGTGAAGAAGATTCCTTTTTTATTTTTAATACGAGATCAACAAGCTCACGGTGAACAGTGGATGCATTTTAAAAACGTAATATTTGGTTTGGAGTTTGTTTTCCTTTCGCTGTGATTTCGTTTTTAGTGTGGGCAGAAATTATATTTACTACTGATCATTTTGATATTTGTTTCTGTTGTCGTTTTTATTGAAGGGCAAAAAACGTCATGCTGTATGCAACATTTCTTCCTCGGAGATTTATGTGGTGATTACACTGTGTTTTGCTCTCGTTCATTGACTCCTCCGCAACATTCAACTAAAGGATGTGCCTTGTTTTATTTCCTTCTCCTGAATAATTTTTACCAATGTTTCTACATAAAAAAGTGTTTATATTTTCATAGAGATTTATCCATAAATGTTTGTCTAGAATAAGTTGTTATTAGGTTTATTAAATATCCATAACGGACCTGAGATTTTTAGAAAATGTGTTTCTTTGTTGTTGCATGTTCATGTTGATAAAATAAACTTCGATATCAGACATTAGTACATTCCTGCCAGAAGAGTCCATCAGAAGCTATTGGATTTTTTCATGACTTTCATTCAAGTCATTATTTTTTCTTCTTTTTGGTTTATTTTAAGTAGGTTCGATTAAATTATTATTGTTTGCCATAATAATACATGCATACTTACACATTCCCTATGACTATTTCTTCAACTGCTTTGTACATATTGAGAGTATTGCTGATCTATTTCTATCAAGTCTGTTTTCGATTAAACGATGTAACTTTTATTTCATTAAAATGTGTGTATGTTTTTTTGCTTTGTTTTGTTTGTTTTTTTAAACGTGATCATTTTTTCATTTCTATTTGCATCAGTCCCTTCTGTTCTCATTGCTCGTGTATTCAAATGTTTGTCTCGGCTCTCCTAACAAAAGTATTGTAATAGTGCATGAGTCGGTGATTTCTAGAAGAAAAGTGACTACTTTACATAATGAACCTTAATTAATATCCAAGATATTCAAGATTTTGATCATCTGAATCAAAAGCAACATTGGGCCTGCCCCCCATATTTGTGACGTAACTGTGTGTGCAGTCTTGCACCTCGGTATTATGCAATAGTATGCTTACAACGTAGAGCAATGCAATGATGATGTTACTTGCTGTCATTTTTTAAAAGAGGGAGAAAATTGGGAATAGGGGAGGGATGATGGGGTTGTAACTTTTATAAGGCGTCAGAAAAAAAGACAAGAAGGAAAAAAGTTTTTTAAATTATTTTTAATGAGATTTCCGTACTTGTTTCTCAAACTTTTGATTTGACTTTTGATTGTTGTTATCGGTTCTCTCTAAGCCGAAATAAACATGCCAATAGAACACATCTGAGCTACTTCTTGTCCTTTTATTTTTGAGCTAGGGTTTATGTTTTAAAATTCCAGCTTTTATCCTTGCCTCCTGATAAGCTGGGCTCTCTCTCTCTCTCTCTCTCTCTCTCTCTCTCTCTCTCTCTCTCTCTCTCTCTCTCTCTCTCTCTCCCACTCTCTCTCTCTCCTCTCTCTCTCTCCTCTCTCTCTCTCTCTCTCTCTCCCTCTCTCTCTCTCTCTCTCGCTCTCTCGCTCTCCCTCTCGCTCTATCTCTCTCTCTCACTCTCTCTCTCTCTCTCTCTCTCTCTCTCTCTCTCTCTCTCTCTCTCTCTCTCTCTCTCTCTCTCGTCGTTCCGGACTTTCTTCTTTTCAGTGTCATCTTATTTCATTTCCAAAGAGAAAGTAAAAGTAAGGCCTCATATATTATTTTTAACAGGTTCTGCCGCGCATTGGTTAAGAGAGCATGGTATTATTGTTGTGGTGCCGATGAATGAACGGGAAATAATTAGCTGTTATAATATCTTTTGCTTCCTCTAAATTGCAGTTGGTTGGAGACACAATTGGTAGGTCAGGGCCTAGGGTCCTCGGCATGTTTTACAGCCCCTGCTGTGCTGTTTCTGGCTGCTTATTCTCCTCTTTTTTTTGTCCCCCACGGAGCATATTCGTCGTTCTAAGAACTTTTTCTCATCCGAGCGAAGCAAAATCAACCTCTTACAGTTTTCTAAGATAATGCCAGGTTTGTGAAGACGAATATAGTTCGGTATCGTTCGTACGTGCATGCCCTCGTGTATGTGAATTTAACATATCATTGCCTCTTTGTGTCCTTCCCGCCATTTAATTTCTCAAACATCCCTAGCTTTTTCAGTTGCTGCGAAACTATACTACTTTCACACCGCAAGAATGACTTGAGCTTACGTCACGATACTTGCTTTTCTTCTGAACAATGTACTTCGATATCCTGCCAGATTTCTTGCAGCTACTGTTTTGCTATTCAAGAATAACACATTTCTATCTGCTCGGTATCTAGTCCTGAGAAATTTGACGTACAAAAAAAAAATTGAAGTTTCACAACGTCGTTTCAAGCTTTTGCGAATGCATTTATTTAGTGAAATGTCTTCTTAACGACTCCGAATAATCCTACAATGTTGATAGACCATATAGAATACTAAATTTAATTTCAGACCTCATAGTCTTTGTTACTCAAAACGGCCAAAAATGTCAGATCACATACGGAAGTGGTTTGGCATACAGACTTGTGTACCGTCCCTGTCGCGCAGAGCTTTACTCACCTGGGTGACCAAACTGTCTCCTGGCGCATATTCCTTTGTTGTGCCATGTCGAGAATGCACCGCAATATCTTTTCTTCAAGGAACGAAACAGTATAAGGCAGCTAGCTTCATTTTGGTCGGGAAGGGATTTAAAAAATCTGAGATCCCTGTGCATGAATCAAGGGGTGTATTTAATTTTAACGCCAGTTCCAGTTAAAGGTTTATTGTAACACGCGAGAACATTTGAAGGGGAAATAACTGTTAATATGTCGTTGCAGTAAAGGTATCGTCCCTTTGCATATTTAGAGACGGCTAATAAACAGGAAAATTGTTGCCAACATACAGTATAATAATTGTTCCTATCAATCTGTCTCTGACTAGCAAAATGAGATTATGCAAATGCGGTTGATATTGTGTAAGACGGCCGTACATTGTGGGGGAGGAAAGCGACCGTCTTAGAGGTGTAGACGCCTTACACAGTGCCATATGGGAAAAAAAATAAAGGGGAAAAGGGAAGAGGCTATTTGAACGGGTGATAGTCTTATACAGTGGCCGTTAGAGCAAGATGGACGTTATATGCGAGGTCCACAGTCAGTCTATGTTGGGTTGCGGTTTGTTTGTTTGTTTGTTTTTTGTTGGGTTTTTTTCGAAACAGTACCAAAGCTACAACGATGGGTTTTTTAAATTGTTTTCAGGAAAACATTAACTTTTTATGTATCAGTGTTGCTAGCTGTCGCGTTGTTCTCTTATTGGTAGTACGTAGTTTAGGCTCTTTTGTCGAAGTCTCTGGCCTCAGTCCATGTTGGACGTGTCCAGACTGATACCTCCAAAAGAAAAAAAAAGCTTTAACGTTGTTTTATAATATTTGCATGTCGTAACATTAACCCAAATATAGCTTGATGTGTTGTGTAATACTCTTGGTTTCTGAAATATGGGGTGTGTTTTTGTTTTGTTGCTGTTGTTGTTTGTTTCCTATTGTTACTATTTATTCAAGGGTAAATTGAATTTACATTCCCCATAAACAAGGATTCATTCAAGTTTGTTTGTTTTTTTTTTGGGGGGGGGGGTTCCGTTGTTTGTTTTTTTTTCTTTAAAAAAAATTCGTTTTCCCATTACTGTTATTTAACACAGAACTCTTCAGTCTATTTCAGCATTAAGTAGCTCGTCTGAACCTAAGGAAAAGACTATCTATTTTGCTTCTCCTCTTTTCTCTGTTTGTTTCAAGCTCAAAGGAGTAACTTGAATATTGTTCCACTATGTTTCTTCTATTTTAAGTTCATAGCAACAATGGGAGATGACTCGCCACTCCATACGCTGCAATTGTTACACAAAAGGCTATTATTACTTTGTTCAAGCAATCATCTGCAGCAGCTTACAGACACATAGTGCATGTTCATAATTTTTCAAAACGTCCTTTTTTCTGGCATTGGTATTTTAAGTAATCATCTTCGTCTTCAAGATTTTAATTTCGTTGTCATATTATCATTACTACTACTACTACTACAACCACTACTACTACTACTACTACTACTACTACTACTACTACTACTACTACTACTACTATCACTGTCAATATAATCATATCTTCATTATTATTTTATTTATTACCAGTACTGCTGTTATTATTGTTGTCATCGTTGTTTTTTGTTTTGGATTTGTTCAATTTTTTTTGGTAATCATTGTTATAAAATTATTGTTGTTATATGATTATTGTTGCTGTTGTAATTATAATCCAACATCAGAGCCCAGCTGTGTGTTTTGATTTTGTTTGTTTGGGTTTTTTAAAAATTAAATCTTGAGGAAGAAGTTTTATGACAGTCTACGGGGTAAGAATCATTAATGAACACACAAGTGTTTGGAAAGTATTATGTTATTTGCTATGATCTAAGTAGGAATATCTATTTTTAAGAAATATTTTTTTTTTCGTTTTCTATAATTGTAATGTTTACATTGACTTTTTCAACTGCAAGTCATTGTGCTCGTCAAGAGTGGGGATGTGTTTGTGAGTTCGGTGATAATAATATATATTTGATTGCGATACTGATGATAATATTATTCTAATCTCTTTTAAAAGATTGTTGTGTTGTTGTTGTTGTTGTTGTTGTTGTTGTTTGTGGTGGTGGTGTTGTTGTTGTTGCTGCTGCTGCTGATGATGATGATGATGATGTTGTTGATGATGATGATCCTGTTGTTGGTGTTGTTTTTGTTGTTGTTGGTGTTGTAGTTGTGTTGTTGTTGTTGTTGTTGTTGTTGTTGTTGTTGTTGTTGTTGTTGTTGTTGTTGTTGAAAATGTTGTTGATGATGATATGATAATGCTGTTGTTGTTGTAGTCAATGTTGTTGTTATAATCAACATGGTTTACATAATTGCATTTCTCCGATTGTTACTACATTTAGTTTTCTTTTTCAGTAAGGTGAGGATTGGGATTTATTTTATTTAATTCCATGCATGTCCTTTTTGTAAAGACTATAACCTTAGATATTTCGAGAGTGATAGAATTGCTATGCAAAATAACATAGTTCGATAATTTTTCTTGAATTCTCAGTTTTACTAAGAATGTTATTGATTTTGTTTCATTTCTTTCAGGAAGCTTTTCAATTTACTATTCATGGAAACGAAGAAGATATGTTGTATATATAATATATATACATTTTCTTTTCTTCTTTTTGGGGGGGTTGGGGGGAGGGAAGGGTGCGGTCTTCTCACTTGGTGCATCATGCTTGATGATACTGGGGTTTCGATTCTTCTTTCTGGGAGGGGAAGACGAGACGACGGTGAGATTCTGTCGCAGTTTGCCTTCTCCAGACAGGCATCGCAGGAATGTGATTTCAAATTGTATACATGTAATGCATTGACTGACATGACATTCTGTGTTATTCTATTTTCATTATGCAGTACTTCAACATTCCGTTTTCGCCTTTTTTTTTCTTTTGTCTGATATCAATGTGAAATAAATCCTATTACGTGAAATTCATTCACTTACTTCGATCGTTGGCTCATATTGCTGTTGATATTGTTGTTGTTCTTGTTGTTCTTGTTGCTGCTGCTGCTGCTGTTGTTTTTGTGGATTTAAAAAAGAACAACTTCGTAAATATACAGATTTTTTTTTTCAATTTTTTTTTCATCAGGCAGGTGAAACCTAAAAAGACAGACAACAGCATATACTACGAAACATGGAGAATTGTGTGTCTGAAGTGTATGTGTGTGTGTGTGTGTGTGTGTCTCTCTCTCTCTCTCTCTCTCTCTCTCTCTCTCTCTCTCTCTCTCTCTCTCTCTCTCTCTCTCTCTCTCCCTCTCTCTCTCTTTCTCTCTCTCTTTCACTCTCTCTTTCTCTCTCTCTTCCTCTCTCTCTTTCTCTTTCTCTCTCTCTCTCTCTCTCTCTCTCTCTCTCTCTCTCTCTCTCTTTCTCTCCCTCCCTCCCTGTGTGTGTGTGCGTGTGTGTGTGTGTGTGTGTGTGTGTGTGTGTGTGTGTGTGTGTGTGTGTGTGTGTGAGTGAGTGTGATCATCATCAATGTCTTTCACCCCTGGCAGGGTATAGGACACTACAAACTCCTTCCATTTATCTCTGTCCTGTGCCACCCTTCCAAGCTCGATCCAAATAAGCTTCATCTCTCTCATGTCCCTTTCCACATATCTCCTCCATGTTTCCTGTGGCCTTCCCCTGCCTCGTGCTCCCTACGGTTTCTACTACAGCGACTGTCTTGTGATGTTTCCGCTGGACTTTCTGAAAGTGTGTCCCATCCAACGCCACCTTCTTAGTCCTATGTCTACTTCTGTATCCTTTTGTCCTGTCCTTTCCTCACAGCTCTTCATTTCTTATTCTATCCTGCCTCTTAATTCCTGGGATACTCCTCTTACATCTATTGATGAAAGGCTGGACTTTATTCAGTAATGTCTTTGTTGTCTTCCAAGTTTCACGGCAGTAGAAGAGCACAGACTTGATCTTGGAGTTAAAGACTTGAATCTTAGTGCGCAATGATATGTTGTTTGCTTTCCAGACTTTCGATAATTGATAGAATGCTGACCTTGCCTTGGTGATTCTTGCTTTAACATCTGGCTCGGTTCCACCATCGATGGCACTTCCAAGGTACGTAAAGGAATCCACTTCTTCCAGGGGAGTGTCTTCCACTGTCACAGCAGGGCTTGAAACTTTTCCTGTCTTCACTACTTTCGATCTGCCCGGATGTATACGCGGGCCAACACTCCAATGATAGGCAGTTGAGTTCCTTGCATGTGTGTCAGAGAGCAGTGCTAGGTCTTCGACGAAGTCCAAGTCGTCCAGCTGCTGCCAAGGGATACACTGTATTCCATTAGGCTTGCCTCTGGTGGCTTCTTTCGTGACCCAGTCAATTGCCAGTATGAATAGAAAAGGTGAGAGCAAGTATCCTTGTCGTACTACTGTCTGTACCTGGAATGGTTTTGAGAGTTGTCTTTCGTGGAAGACTTGGCAGTTTCTTCCATTATAGGTGACCTTCACAAGCTTGACGATTTTTTCAGGTATTCTATAGTGCCTCATGAGTGTCCTCAGATTTCCCGGTTTACGCTGTCGAACGCCTTTTCATGATTAATGAAGTTGACCACGAGTGGTGAATTCCATTCAAGTGATTGCTCGACAATGATGCGCAGAGTAGCGGTCTGGTCCACATATGATCGGTTTTTGCGGAATCCTGTCTGGTTTCCTCTGATCTTCTCGTATGGTGCCAGCTTGATTCTCTCCATTATCCAGTTAAAGACTTTCCCAGGTATGGACAGGAGTGTTATGCCTCTGTAATTGTTACAATTGCTGAGGTCTCTCTTCTTTGGCAGCTTGATTAGGTGGCCTTCCTTCCAGTCTGATGGTATCTCCTCTTCTTGCTAAACCTTTTCGAATAGAGCATAGAGAATTTCCACTGATGTATCTTTATCTGCCTTATGGGTGTCCGGCGGTATTATGGTCGCTGCCTTGCGGGACTTCAGTGATGTTATAGCTGTAGCAATTTCCTCTCTTAAAGGTTGTCCCTTAACTATTGTGAGGTCATTTCTGGGTGGAAGAGTTTTTGGTTGGTTTTCTGGAGATGGTCTGTTCAAGAGTTGATCAAAGTGTTCTCTCCATGGGTTAAGTTGCCCCTCTGGGTTGAAGATAGTCTTTCCCTCTTTGTCTTTCACTGGTAGAGTGGGCTTGCTGAACCTACCTGAAAGAGTTTTTGTTATCTGGGGTGCAATCCGCAAGTGTCCGTCTGTTGCTGCTTTCTCTGCCTTTTCGGCCAGGCCATTCAGGGGGGTATCTTTGTCCTTCTTGAGAGAATTCTTTACCTCCCGGTTTACCTCGGTGCACTCTTGTTGTGCAGCATTTTTTTTCAGTTCGGGTACGGCTGTTGTTGACTTGGGTCTTCAGCTGTCTCCCTCTTTTGACTTTGTCTAGAGATTCTTGTGAAATCCATTTATTTCCGGTGTTAACTTTGGGTCTTAGTTTGTTCTGGCAACTTGCATTTACTAACTCTTTTTTTATTGTTCTAGTATTCGTCTATTTCACATTCATCCAGATCTTATAGGGCTTAGAATTTGTTCTTCAGTTCCAACTTGAATTCATTCTTCTTTACAGGGTCTTTCAGGAGGCTCACTTCATACTTTTGACAACTCCCAGCCGTGACTTGCTCATACCTTCTCAGTTTCAGTTTCATCTTTCAAAGGATCAAATGGTGGTCTGATGCGACTTCTGCTCCTCGTAAGACTCGGACGTCCTCCAGTGATCGTCTAAACTTACAGGAGAAGCAAAGATGGTCAATCTGCTTATCTGTCGTTCCACCCGTGGAAACCCAAGTGGCCTTGTGAATTTTTTCATGTGGGAAGATTGTTACTCCAATAACCATGTTGTTGAATGTACAGAAGTTTTGGAATCTTTCTCCGTTGTCATTTGCCTTTCCAAATCCATGTCTGCCTATGATTTCCTCACTGTGACTATTGTCCGAACCTACCTTTGAATTTAGATCTCCCCTGACAATGTTGATGTCCTTACCAGGAAGTTTGTCGATCATACCCTGCTGGCGAAGTCATCTTTATTCTCCTCTTCTGCCTTATTGGTTGAGGCATACTCTTGCATCTTGTTCATGTTTATGACCTTCTTCCTACCATCTCTTTCCTTGGGTTCTTTCTTAATTCCAAATGATTATCCTTGGACCGTGCGCTTCCCAGCCACTGAATGTCTTTTGAGCTGTTTTGATAATCATTTCCCTTCCCAGTGTGTTCCATCCCTGTCATTTCCTGAAAAAATGAAAAGCTCACCCTCTTTCATTCGCTTCTGTCCAGACCGGTTCAAGTGGGTCTCTTTGATTTTCAGTATGTGTAGTTGGTATCGGTGCATCTCTTGGAGGACCTGGGCAGTTTTTCCAACCTCATAAAGGGTCCAAACGTTCCACGATCCACTCCTAAGAGACTAGAACTTGGTTGATGGTGGAGGCTTCTGCCCAGCAGCTTCCTTTCGGCTTTCACAGCCTCGCATCATAAACTCTCCATCCGGAGAAAATCCTCGACAGGCAAAGCAATAATAATGGATTTTGCGTGTATGTGTTTTTGTCACAGGTTCTTTTTACTAGAGAGGTTATTAGCCTCGTAACTCAACCCCGACCTGGAGGGAGGATGACTCTGTTTCGGGAGTCACTACCTGGTTCGCCATTTAGTCGATTCGTAGGACATGCAGACACCACGTCAGTCCTATTCTTCTCAACGCCGGGATTGCACGGCAGTGTGTGTGTGTGTGTGTGTGTGTGTGTGTGTGTGTGTGTGTGTGTGTGTGTGTGTGTGTTTGTGTGTGTGTGTGTGCTTGTAAATTTGCAATTTGCTGCAATATTGGTTTAATTTTGTCTGTTATTGGTCTGAAATGTGCCGCCGCTTCCTTAAAATTAAGACTCATGTGGCGTCACTGTGGAACCCTCACCATCGGGCTGTGTTCCTGCCGACCCACGTGCTACCCTGCAGGTAACTGTTGCTTCGACTTCCAGGCCGAATGTCCTCTAGAGTTTGAAAGACTACAGGTTTGTTATGTCAGCATGTTATCTTTGATTACCCCCCCCCCCCCATCCAAAACACACACACACACACACACACACACACACACACACACACACACACACACACACACAAACACAAACCCACACACACGCACACACACACGCACACACACACACACACACACACACACACACACACACACACTCACTCATTCACTCACTCACTCACTCACTCACTCACTCTCTCACACACACGCACACACACACACACACACACACACACACACACACACACACACACACACACACACGTGCGCGCACACAAACACACGCGCATACACTCACACTCTCATACACACAGGCATACGTTTGCAGTGTTTCAATGATCCTAATTTTCATGTTTGCACATTCCCAACCCTGCTGAAACTTTATCTCTGCATTCCCTTTTAGAAAAAAAATAACCGTTTCGCGTATACTTTTGACTTTCAGTTGAAAAAAAAAGCGTCTTTATGACGTGTCGACAATAAAATTGTTACGGATTACTTGGTTGTGAAATAACAACTGATCTCTGAAGTAAAGAGCATGCAGGAAGCTATTTAGTTGCTAGTTATTGTTGTTTTTGTTGTTGTTGTTGGTGGTGGTGGTGGTGGTGTTGTTGTTGGTGTTGTTGTTAATCATTTTGTATCTCTTTCTTTCTCAGACAGATCCGTAGTGGCTACGTCACTTAGAAATGAGCTGCTTGCCTGGCGGAGTGATGGGGGTCAGCTCCTGCCCCCGTCCTGGCTCTGCTATTCATAAAGACCAATTCACGCCGGCAGTAAAAACCACGACGCCCTCTCAGCAGAACAATTATGACGAGGAATGGCAGGATGCTCTGGCCGAAGGGGAAAAAGACCTACGTTTGAGAAACTTCAAGAAACGTGAGGCTGTTGTGTGGGAGAGTGGGACAAGTCTGACCACACAGGTTAACGGGGACAGGAAAAGGAGACGGTGTTTTGTGGATGGACGAGTTCCCCAAGAGGATGGTCTTACTGGAGCAGATACTTCCCCCATACTTGTTTCTCCGACTACTCACGTGGTAGGGGCCAACGCCTATGGTGAAACTAGTACCCCAAAGGCAATTGTTCCGCTGATGTCACTTTCTGACAATGAGGACACAACTTCTAAAGACGACGCCTCTTCGTGGACTACTCACAGAACATCATTTCTACCTGGGTATCAGGACATCCCGGACAGACAAGGATCTGCCTTTGGCCGCTACAGAAACGCGATTGCCGATCTTTTCATCACAGACCTAAACACTGGTCTCGTTTTCATCACTGCCCCCGTATTTGCCTTCTGCGGTCATCTTGTCAAGAACACCGTCTTCTGGGATGCAGTGTTCTTCCCCGATAGCATGATCGACTTTCAAAGACACGCTTCAAAAGAACAAATATTAAATCAAACGATGGACGTTTACTCATTTTTCAAACCCTCATTAGGTGATAGATTTTGAGCTTTGCTACGAATATGGATACCCTTCCTGCCATGATGATTTCCCAAACAAAGAGGTTGTTACGCGGTGCCAGAAAACCAATGTGCTCATGATGTATAGAGGAACTGTCGACAAGAATCCCTTTTGTGTTGAGTGCAATTACCTTCCTTTTTCTCTTATAAACTATGTCCGTATCATTTTGTGGGCGCGAGGCCGAAGTGGAATGTTTCAAATCATTATGAAAATCAGTCCAAACTTTCAAACTGTGAAGTTAACCCTGTCTGGTAATTCACAGCATTACGATGGCATGCTATACCCCAACTGGGGGGGGGGGGGGTATGAGTGTTTGCTGAACAATAGGGTGCTACCAAAATCAATCGCCGCCGGGGACAGTCAGGACAACAGTGGGAGGTGAAAGCTCGTCTTTGGCGGAAATCGGGGAAAAGGAGAAAAAACCCAAAGACCCGCATCACAACTCCCAGTTATCCCTTTCAGAATCCGACACGACAAAACAAAAGCTAAATCACTGCAAGTTGCAGTCCTGTAGGGTTGGTAGAGAGCGCGACAACGATTGCGAGATGGAATGGTTCGCAAACATCCGTTTCCCGCCAGTTTCGAAGTCTTTGTGTCCCGAAATTTTGAACGAGCTTTTAAGCCTTTAATTATGATGATGATGAAGATCATTTCTATAGCGCCCACTCCCGTGTAAACACAGCTCTAGGCGCTTTACATAAATGCATGTAAGAAAAATATTCATGCACGCGACACACACACACACACTCACACACACACACTCATATACACACAAACACACACACATATACATATACACACACACAAACACACGCATACACACTCACGAACACATAACACGCACACATGTATGCCAAACACACACAAACACACACTCACACACACACACACACACACACACATACACACACACACACACACACACACACACACACATCTACTTGCTTATCACACGCACACGATTACACATCGTCACGAAATGAGAATAAAATAATATATACACTGCAATTCACAAAATACATAAATGGATACATAGACATTTACATAACATTGTACTGAACATGAATCTACTGACTTAAAAAGGATGTCATTAAATGTGTCTTTAAAGATTTTTTAAATTTAGACTCAGATGTTGTATGTCTCAAGGGTTTTGGAAGAGAGTTCCAAACTGACGGAGCAAGGTGGGCGAACGATCTTTCGGCTAATTTTTTACCGCCTTTTCTAGGAACTCGTAAAAGATACTGGTCGCCTGATCTTAGTGATCTAGATGGAACATAAATCTGGATGAGATCACTAAGATATGAGGGAGCTTTGTTATTGACACATTTATGACATAATATTGCAATTTTATATGACATTCTAGCTGACACGGGAAGCCAATGCAACGTTCTTAACATGGGAGTAATGTGGTCCCTCTTCTTTTTCTTTAGTACAAGCCTAGCAGCATGATTTTGAAAACGTTGTAACTTGTGAAGAGAGGTATTTGGTAAGTTAGCTAGTAAAGCATTGCAATAATCGATGCGTGAAAACAAGAAAGAAGACACGAGCGTTTTCACGTTCGTGGACATACTTGAGCTAACATTTCATTCTTCGTCCACCAGAACGAATCTCTTGGGTGCTAACAGGCAGAGGCGAAGCGTCTATATAATCAAATAATCACTGCTTCCCTTCCTCATTTTGAAACATTGTCGCAGTCAAATTCACCCATAGACGTAAACCTCATAAATTAAATGTAAAAAGACGTTCATTATCACCAATGAACAATAGACTATGCCTAACCTTCAAAACCGTTTCATTGCCACAAAAATAGCCTGTTCGCCCCTATCGGGCCACTCCATAAGCAGTCACAAGCTTTGATTAAGTAAGCTTAAAGTGAGGCTGGAAGAGTCAACCAATAGAGTTAAAGGGAACATGTGCATAGCAGTCAGAACTGTTTCATTGTCGCATAATACCCTGTTCACCCCTTTCGGGCCACAGTTATAAGCACCCAGACGCGCTGATTAGGTAAGCGAACTATTACACTGGTCGAGTCTACCTCACAGATGTGAGGGGAACTAACTCCTAATAATCCTTTGACTCCTGCTACTACACTGCTAGTGCTTGGTTTTTTTCCTCGACTTTTTAACGTCCTATAACCAGATCGTGACCTCGATTATGACACCGGCTCCTGGCCGCGAAAAGCTAGACAAAAAACAGCCAAATATGAAATAAAAAATTAATAATTGGCATGCTCTACCAAAGTGTTTCGGCTGTCTGGTATAACATGCCATTGTAGTGCTGACATCTCTGCTTCTTTCCTTGGTGTTCGTGTGTTCAAATCTAAAGTTAAATTTAAGGTTAGTTAGAATAAATATTTAATTAAATACTTTCCCGATTATTTTAGCGGTTGAACAAGCATACAACATGAATTCAGGATTTGTTTTCATTCACAACTCAGAGATGCCGCCTCCAGTGCCAGTAAGATTCTTGTGACTTGTGTGAGTGTGATATCTCCAGGTCCTATCTGGTTCCATTTCACTTTGATTACCCTGTCAAACAAGTCAGCCTTCGCCCCTGCTAACAGGGGTGGTCATATTTACCAGTTCGTATTTATTGGCCGTTCACATTTTTACCCATCCCTAGACCTGTCAACGGCCGGGTCAATCTCGTCTGTCATAACCAGCATTTTTCTCTCGGCTGGCATACCAATGAACAATGGCTCATTTTGCGTACTTCATGGTTTAAACACAAACGAACCCATCCTTGACCATGATTTTTACTATTGCTCAGAGGATAATAAAGTAACTCCAGAAATGTTTACTAAACCAAACGACATGACCGTGGTAACGTGTTCAGGCCAAGAGCGGGGTCACTTTTCCTGGGTGTACGTCATGGCTCTGATCCTGACCGTGGCTTACGTCACACGCTAAACGTCAACACGTCGGTGAAATATTGAAGGCGTTGTGGGTGGAAGAAGAAGAAGAAGAAGAAGAAGAAGAAGAAGAAGAAGAAGAAGAAGAAGAAGAAGAAGAAGAAGAAGAAGAAGAAGAAGAAGAAGGAGGAGGAGGAGGAGGAGGAGGAGGAGGAGGAGTGGAGAGGAGCATTAGTAGTAGTTTAGGAGGAGGAGGAGACTAGGAGAAGAGGAGTAGAAAAGGAGGG
>NW_004798058.1:356801-358104 GCF_000002075.1 Aplysia californica | reverse complement strand
ATAAAATTGATACTCTTGCTAGACTAGCACCAATTTCTTTATAATTAGCCCCTTGGCCTGGCTCCCTCTTAGTCACCTCCGTCTAGCCTGTAACCACACGTAATCTTAAGACCCTCTACGTTTGGCCCATTTCCCTGCTAGTATACAGCGTTCATTCTCTCAGTTGCTCCTGAGGAAGCCCACGAGGCGAAACGTTGAGCCATTAAACAAATTTTAAACATTTTATATTGTTATGTTATATTGTCTAAAATTCATACAAGCCTCTCCCTCCTACTCTGCTTAACAAACAATGATGATGATGGTCCCTTTTTCTAATGCTCCCCACCCCCTTCCCTTCCGACTCTTACCCTCTCATTTCCGCGTGGATTAGGCCTGTTGAAAGCGTTTTCCGTTTTAAACTCTAATGCTATAAATTCATCCCAGAACGTCGCGAATCAGTCCTGTGTAAAATGTATACAATTATGTAATGCTAGTTGCGTGTAACCTAGATTGTTTATTGGCAGATTGTAGGATAACGGTAGACATCGCATGTTTATGGCAAGGCTGTGTGAGTTCTCAAAATGGATACTGTTTTTTCCCCCTTGCAGCACATGGAACTGATTGCTCATTTTTTCTTTTTTTTTTGGTTTGTATTTTCTTTTTCTTTTTTTTTTTCTTTTTCCTTACGACAAAATACGCACTTTGTGCCTGTAGCTTCTACATGGCAGAACTCACGTTGTTATGTTGATAGCGGGAATGTTACTCTTGTCTTGTTCGGTTTATAAAAGACAACAACGACGACGACGACGACGACGACGAACAACATCAACAGCATCATCAACAACAACAACAACAACAACAACAACAACAACAGCATCAACAACAACAACAACAACAACAACAACAACAACAACAACAACAACAACTACAAACTCGTTTTGTTTTGTGCACCAAGTAGCAGGTTATAATATAATTGTGTCGATTTGAACAATATTACGATGGGTGATAAACAGCATTTCAACAGGACAGGTCATTTTTTTAAAGTGTTTAGTTTCTTTTTCAATAGGTTAATGTTTGTCTTGTATTTTGGCTTGTGCAACTTTTATTTTCTCTCTTTGACCATCTTTTGTTACACACACGCACAGACGCACATACTCTCACACACAATCACATTCACTTATATACACATACGTACAAACACATACCTACGTGCGCACATACAGTTACACACTCTCAATCTCATACCCCGACACACATACACACACACACACACACACACACACACACACACACACACACACACACACACACACACACCAATACG
>NW_004798058.1:350719-352321 GCF_000002075.1 Aplysia californica | reverse complement strand
CCCCCCCCTCTCTCTCTCTCTCTCTCTCTCTCTCTCTCCAGCGTTTTGTGAGTTCGATTCCAGAGCTAGTGTATTTGTCTCACGACGTGGTGGAATCAGGCGCTCGTCAATTTTTTGGCATTTATATTGGTATTAAGGCTTGTTGGTTTTCCTTGGTTTTGATTTTTAAAAAACCCTACCTATTTTGAACCGACGTGGAGATAACTGCGACTGAAGGAAGTGGGTGTCGCCTTGTGTTTGAGGCAACGTTAGAGAGAAAATGGCCGCTTAAGTTTAGTGACTTCCAGGGGGGCTCTCGTGGCCTATAGGTTAAAGTGTTCGCTTCTCGTTCAATAGGTCCCGGGCCCGAATCCGGATAGCGGCGGAATTTTTTCTCTCTAAAAATTGTCTCCTTTCCTGCAGTCTAGTAATGTTCTGTCGTATGCTTTCGTCTCCACTTTCTGCCCCTACCCCTTCACCTCCTTTACCCCTTCCTCTGGGCTCCTGACTCTTTCTGCAGCCTTTCTACTGATTCTCTTTGGCTACTTACTGCTGTTGTATAGCCACACCCCTGATCTTATAGTAGGTAAGATCTACACCTTGCCTTCTCGGACGAAGGCAAAAAAATCTAGGAGGTTCCGTGTAAAATATGCGTACATGAAAGATCCCTTGGTGGTCCAAAATCGATAAGAGTAGGCTTCAGCCGCCATCCGGGCAAAATTCAAAATTTCCTACCGACTGAAAATGTTTGGTGTCCCGTGCGCTCAATATGACCTTATGCAGATTTGCGAGGGCCGTAAAACCCTTACAAGCGGGAAAAAAGTGATTCTCTAAGCTTAAGAGTCTTTGGAAACAACAAATTATGTGCATTTTGTGTGCATTTGATCAACTTTACCCAAGGAAAATCGATTCAGAAATGCGTTTTTAAATTGACATAAGAGGTGGCAGAAAAAATATCAGTTTCTTCTATTTCATTATTTTTGTAGAGCACCTGATTTCACCACGATGCCGCACATTTTTGTCTTCGTGTTTCTGATGGAATGCTGTATAGCACTCAGCCTCGGTAAAGCCTGCCTCCTAAATAATGGAAAAAGTGTCGATAGAAATAGAAGTGTAAAACCTACATTAGTTATTCTTGCTTTATGTTTCTGACAGTTCTTGATACTTTGAACCAAACTGAACAGTTGAAAGATTTAAGCTCCTACCGTATTGAAAATGGGTGTTAAACTCACAGGATGTCCTTGGTGGCTCTCGTGACCTAGATGTTAAGATGTTCGTCTCTCATTCCAAGGTGCCGAGTTCGAATCCGGGTAACGACTTTCACCTCCTTTCCTGCTCTCAAGCAATGTTCTGTCGTCTGCTTCCGTCTCCTCTTTCTGCCCCACTCCTTCACCTCATTTGCCCCCTCCTGTGGGCTCCTGACTCTTTCTGCAATCTTTCTATTGCTACTCCTTGGCTCCTTCTTACTGCTGTCTTTCAGCCACACTCCTGATCTTCTGGTAGGAAAAATCTACACCTTGCCTTCTCGGACAAGGGCGAAAAATCTCGGAGGGCCGTGTACACGTTTCGCACGTTAAAGATCACTTGGTGGTCTACAGTCGATAAGAGTAGGCTTCGGCCTCC
>NW_004798058.1:347236-348804 GCF_000002075.1 Aplysia californica | reverse complement strand
CACACACGCGCGCACACACACACACACACACACACAAAGTTGGGCAAACTGCCTGTCTAACCTTTCAACTCCTCTACGGTTTCAACAACAGTCGGGAGATACTTCTGTCTTGCTCTACATTCCACGATGGCGCAGCAGCTGAAGCTGTGAACCTTTTTGTGTGGCATCGTGGTGAAATCAAACGCTTGTCAAAATAGTAAAATCAAAGAAATCGGCATTTTCCCGTCCCTTTGGCAAATTTAGGTCGAGTGTTTGTTGTTTTATAGTGAATGTCAATACTTAATATGTCCATTTAAAAACACATTTCTGTGTGGATTTTTACTGGGAAAACGTTGTCCAAAAGCACGAAAAATATCAGTTTTAATTTACAATTTCCACAGACACCACAGCTTTGTAGTCACCAATGTGGCCATTTTCTCGCTAATTTTAGCTCTGACAGCAGTCGACCCTCACCTCTTTCAAACGCAAATATCTCGACAGGTAATCAAGAGGAATTGGTTTTTTCCCCATCTAAAGCTAGGGAAATAAAAAGGCTTCCAGATTTTATGCCAATAGCTCCATTTGCCCGCTAAATTGACGAGCGCCTCCTTCCACCGCGTCATGACACATTTGGCTTCTGAGCCGGCCCGGCCATGGACATCGCACAGACGGACGCGTGCCGCTATAGGGCCGGCATCTGAGCGGGGACCTTTCGGACGTTTACACAAGTGCAACGCGCGCTCACTGGCTGGCAGAGTACAGAGCAATTAATGTCCACTTGGCAGGGAGGCCAGCGACGGTCATCCGTTAAACCCCGAGCAACGTCCGAGTATTTCTGGCGCGGCCGGAAATAGCTGAGGCCTGAGAGCAGTGTTCCTTGTGGTCCTTTTATAGTAGTTTTCTCGGAAGAGCGTGATGTGGTCCGACAGAAGACAATGGGGGGAAAGGTGGGGGGGGGGATAGAAAGTCGATAGATGGTAGAGTTTTGGATGAGTGAGGGGGAAATAAGGCAGGAGACAGGGTGAGGGTAGAGGAGGGCAGGGGGAGGAGGAAGGAAGAAGAGAATGTAGAAAAAGTAGGAGAGAGTGTGGACGAATCGGACGAAGAGAAAGTAATGGATAGTGGGGAAACCTGAGAAAGTTATTGAGATTTGAAGGGTGACCGAAAGTACATGTAACTAAAAACAGGATCGTCGGACAGGGGACGAGACCAAAACACAACAACAACAAAAGCCAAACTAAAAACAAAACAAGAAACCCCCCAAAAGATGAAAGTTTTTTTTAAAGTGGCTATTGTCGAGTAGTTTGTACTGGCGGCGCAGCTTCACGTTTAAACGGGTTACTACGAGTATTACTAACGGACAGGTTGCCAACGTGCGCATTGATGTTGTTTGTTTATACACATGTACACTGATATCACCCATTGTCGACAAATAGAACGAGCCGTCTTAGATAGATGGCTGTCCTACACAAAGCCATGCATTATCAGCATTTAAAAAAAAAAGAGGAAAACGGGGTGTGTGGGTGGGTGGGAGATGGCTGTCCTGCACAATGCCATGCATTATCAGCATTTAAAAAAAAAGGTAAAGT
>NW_004798058.1:344429-346188 GCF_000002075.1 Aplysia californica | reverse complement strand
TGCCTGCGTGCCTGCGTGCCTGCGTGCCTGCGTGCCTGTGTGCGTGTCTATGTATGTGTTTATGTGTCTTGGATCCCGTGTACGAAAATCCGTTTGCAGTTAGATCTATCTAATCCGTGGCAGCGGTGGATCTGTAAGGGGTCCACCATGTTGCCAATTGATTGGCGCCAATCTAGTAGGGCCGTTTGAGTGATATGCCTGTCGTTCCCTAGATCAGGTTCTTTCCATTTGACCTCTATGCAGACCTTGCTGATTAGCAGCAGCGAAGAACGACGTCTAAATCGAGTTATGATGAGAGAAAGTAAGAAAGAAAGAAATGTTTTTTTGTTGTTTGAATGGTTTCTTTAAAATATTTAAAAAATTAAAAATTAAAAAATCGACTTAATTTATATAATTTAGGAGACAGGATTCGACCCCGTCTCTCAGGGCCAACACGAGCTGAAAGGGTTACTACTGTGTCCTAGCAAAAATACGGAGAAACTCGATGGAAATTCTCCACACACTGGGACCGAACTCGGGTCCTCTGTGGGCAGTGGCGAAGCACCGTGTACTACTACACCACAGATGCCGGTAAAGAAAAAGGGAAAAAAGGGGGAAAAGAATAATAAAAAAAAAGGCAGAACAGCAGAGAAAATATTAAAATGATGAAAGAAGAATGAAGAAAGGAATGAGAAAGAAAGAAAAAAAGATACTCTTATTATGATCTATCGACACGACTTATGGCCAAACGACTTGGGAAAGTACTTCAGCCTGTATTACACGAGACCTGTTTACTTGTTTTTGTGAATTTTTCGTATGGCCATAGATCAGATAAACAGTGTAGGAGACTTTTTAAAAGATGTCAACAATGATCTTAGTATTTCTTTCAACTTCAAAGGCTCCTTTCCCTTCATGAGACTGCTGAAGCATCTGACTGCACTCGTTAACTGATGTACTTCTTACTTAAAGGATGGCTGAGGGAAAAGGAAAACTAGGGTTGAATGGGGGTTAACGGGGGAGAGAGGACGACGTGGGGAAATATTTCCAGGGTCAGTTTAATGGAGAAGAAAATAACTCTCTGGTTCCTGTAGTATCTCCTGGTTCCATCAAGATCCATTCATCGCTGTGAACTGACTTTTGACGAGGGTAAACAATGTAGATGTTGTCAGTGTTCCTACTGGCTATCTTAGTTTCATTTCTTTCGTATGTCTTTCTTTTTATCTTTTATCTTGGACTCTTTTTGTATTTCCATTCTGCCCTTCTTTCATCTTTGTTTTGTTCTTCATTCTGCTGCCCTCTATCTTTCTATGTTTCTATCTTTCTCATTCTTTCTATATTTCTTTCTTTCTTTCTTTCTATCTTTCTTTCTTTCTTTCTTTCAGTCTTTCTTTCAATCTTTCAGTCTTTCATTCTTTCGTTTTCTTCTTTTCTTTCTCTTTTTCTTTTTTCTTTCTGCCCCCCCCCCCCTCCCACATATTATTATATACACTTCTTGTGTAGGAACCCTCTTTCATGCTGGTAGGTTATGAGCCGTTCATGCCATGTCTAGTGTCCATTACTGACAAGGGCGCAGCGTGAAAATGGACATCCCCTGCCGGTCCTAATGTGCTTTCCGGTGTGACTGTCGCTGTACGTTTGCTGGAAATGAGGCGTCGCTGCATGGCTGTTGTCCATCTCGCTCAATGATTAGCGTCTGTAGTTGCGCTTGTGGTCAGACGGAATTCATGGTCGGGAGAAAGTCGTCAATTTTCTCGCCCCGTCGCCCTCTCGGCCCTCATGC
>NW_004798058.1:342622-343908 GCF_000002075.1 Aplysia californica | reverse complement strand
ACCTCCACCTCCACCTCCACCACCACCACCACCAACACCACCACCACCACCACCACCAACACCACCACCTGATGTGGGTTGTTCCTTCTTTCCTATCAAATGTCTGTCGTTACACCTCCTTTTAAACATTTTTTGTTCATCTCTTGTTACTCCTTTAATCGTCTGCACTTGTATGATCTTATTGTGTTGCAAGTGCTGAAAAACTCTTACTAAAACTAAAACTGCACTGATAGTTACAACATCGTTCATACTACTCTCCTTCCTTAGTCATAACAATCCAATATGTGACGTTTATTCCTACCCAATTTTGGTGTTCGTTTCCTTTTAAACGTTTTAAAACGTTTCCAAACGATTTAGAAACGTTTTAGTTTTTGTAAGAGATAATAATAATCGTAATAAATAGCATTTGTATAGTGAATATCCCCGCTCGACAGCGAGCTGTATACGCTTTACACTTTACTATTATCCCATCAGACCATAGAACGTGCAGAAATAGTCTCAGTTCCCCGGGAAGCATACCGTGCTAACAGCCGATTAAGCACTCAAACACTAACAGACTGACAAGATCTTTCACTGTCTATAGCTGGGTACCTATTCCCACCTGGGTAAAGTGAGGAAAATACGTGTTAAGTGTCTTTCCCAAGGACTCAACGTCGGGCCCCCGACGGGATTCGAACCCACGACCTTACGGTTCAGAGTCTGAGAGCCTAACCGCTAGGCTACCTACGTCACAATGTACGGCAATTGCAACAAAATAAGTATCGAAGATTTGAGAGGTTACACAGGAGTGTTGTTGTTGTTGTTCTTCTCCTTCTCCTCCCCCTCCTCGTGTCGGGTCTTGAGCACATATTGACGATCATGTTACCCTATTCCTTTCTTGTTGTCTGTCTTCTTGATCAGCTAGTTTTTCTCATTGTATTGTTCGTTGCAAAGTTGTTCAGGTCATCTTCGTATATTGTTCTTTGCCTTCCTCTTATCTTCTTTCCTTCTGTCTTTCCTCACAGCAGCAGTTTCTCTAGTCCCATTTGGTCTATTTATGTACTCGAAGAATCTCAGTTGTCTTTTTATGATGGTTCTGATTATGGATCTTTCACTTGCTGAGAAGGAAGTAACAAACACAAAAAGGAGTAGAGATTGGGACGATAGATGTTTGATAAGAAAGATGGAGCAAACAACACCAAAGCCCCCACCCGACAACCACCCTCTCCCACAAAGGAAGTACGGACAAAAAGGAAAAAAGAGATAACTATTCGTGTTTTTTTTTCGAAAAAAAGAAAACGACAAAC
>NW_004798058.1:338999-340832 GCF_000002075.1 Aplysia californica | reverse complement strand
GTTTAGGGATGGAGATGGGGGCCGCTGAGGGGTGGTGGGAGTTGGGGGATTAGGGTGGGTGAAATGCCCACATTCGGACAATCTGCCTTCGATTTCTGCAAGACATTTTCCGACACTCGCCTTCTGATTTCTACACGGTCTGTGCGATGGTGGTACCTTTTTCTCCATGTTTCCTCGAGCTGGCGCCGATTTGTCGTTGTTAGTGTATGGAGATTGCACATATTTACCGCCCCCTTCAACACTACAATTATTATGGGTATTTAAGAGACTCAACGTCCATCTCCTAAAGGACCGGGGTCTTCTTTAGGGCCAGGACAATTGTGGCTGGAGATTCTTAAAAACTCCCCACAATAACCCACGTTTAGAATACCCCATTTGGGGATTCGAACCAAGGCACCTGCTCTGTTGTCCAGCATGATAACATCAGGCTAACGATGTCGATTTGGTTCATGGCGATTAGTCCGCTCAGAACCGTATGGTTGTCTGGGACTTAACTCAGCTTCGCTTTAAGGGGAAATCAGTCTCGGGAAGACTCTAAATTTTGCCCCAGAAATTCTCGACTTTTTTCTTGCTTCATGGTCATAGCAAAAAGATCTTTAGCATTTCTGGCTTACATATTTCGTTTACCACTACAACAAAAGAACTTTAAGCCGTAAATGGCTTTCATTTTGACCTGGGCCGTGTTTCGTTGGTACATTGTTGGGGACGATCAATTATTACCCTTTGAACTATTAATTATTTTATGTAGATGTCACACGTTATTCGTGGCGTCGGTAGTCCTGTGGTTAGGATGGTGGACCCGTCATCGTGAGATTGCAGGTTCAGGTGTGGACGCCTCAGCTCGGCCTGACGTTTTGTCCTTGGGAAACGCACTTTACACGAATTTCTTATTTTTGACGTGGTCTTTATGGAGATGGGCGTTTAACTCTGAGGTCCCGCTAATAGTGTACACTGGAGCGTTAAATCATTTCTCCATTTTCCTCAAGTTATTCGAACCAATTAACTTTTTGATGAAAAACATTTGGTTGATAGCCAGACGTTCTGACCGGACCTGATCATGCACTTTCGATGAGTTGTATAGAGCGTACATACCTTTAGATTTGGTTCGTGCGGACGCCAGTTGTGCCTGGCCTGAATCAATGTCGCTTCCAAACGGTTGGATTGTTTGGGGGGATGATGGGGATTGTGGTTGGGGGAGGGGTTGGTGGAAGGAGATACTTCCTCGAATGGTTAAGGGGAGTGAATTTAGGAGGGTGGGGGAGATGGGGGTGAGGCTCCTCCTCCTCCTCCTCCTCCTCCTCCTCCTCCTCCTTATTCTTTAAGTAAGCGAATCTTCTTTTTGTTCTTCAGGCGAACGAACGTTTCAACTGTATTTAATTGCAATGACCCTAAGAAATACAGGAAAGTGCAAACAAAAGGATCTGCACAATTTCTATATTTTTAAGAAAATGACAGGCTGCCCATAATTTGAAAAATCGACAATAAAAACAAAGCCAGCTTCTATGGTATGAGGAAGACCTAAGTTTGACTTCTGTGGCGAGAATTCAGTTGTAATGTTTAGTGTTCCTTCTTTGTGTTGGAATGCTGTAGGGAAGAATAAGGACAACAGTGATAATATGATGATGATAATGGTACAACGACCATAGTAATAATGTTGATAACGATGATAGTAATAATGACGGCAATCGTAATGACGATGTTTAGAATGATGATATCGTGAGTCATGAGGGGGGAAAAAGAAATGCTATTAATAGTATTTTATGTATTTGTTTATATATGAATAATGTGTCTGTGTGCTTGTGTGTGTGGGGTGGGGGTGTTTTTGAGAGAGAG
>NW_004798058.1:335980-337050 GCF_000002075.1 Aplysia californica | reverse complement strand
GGGGTAGACCCAGTGGCTACCAGGAGGAAGTGCGATCTCCATGATTGAAGAACAGGCCACATAAACGTCTATACGTAGATGAGCTTGTGCGATAGTTATCTCGAGAGTATCATCGCTTTCTGCCCTAGGGTTGGATGTGGGGAGAAGGGAGGGGGGCGTATCGTGGAGGGCGCCACCTTTACTACTGTTAGGTACATGCGTTGCCAACTTTCTTCCCCTCTGTTTTTTTTTCTGTTTGTCTGTTTTTCTTTCCTTCTGCACTAAGTGGCCTTTATTGTGTCGACGTGCTCCTCCCTACCCAAGCAGCAGAGGAACTAGCTTTTACGTGGGTAGTGAATGTAGCTCCACTAAAAAGGTCAAGCAGTGCTGGTGCAATGTCTTTTGATGGCTAGTCTTTCTGGACCTAAGGATGTAATGCGTGGATCCTCAGTGAACAAGATACATAAAAGGATTACAGCTTTCAAAATAAAATGTTACTGAAGAACTCTTAAAATATCGTGAACACAAAAAAAAGAAAAGAAAAAGTACTAAGAAAAATAGATATAATACTGGCACATAATGAAACTGAAACTGAACTACTTTTGGATATTAAACGACCTGTTTCACTCGAGAAAGATACCCCTGGAAGCAAAAGTAGAAGGCAATGCAGAATGGGGATGATGGGAACAGGACACAGAAACCTGGCTTGGAACCAAAACATCTCAGGCAGGCAGAATGGCAAGGCAAAGAGTTTTATTGCAGAAGGGCCCGAGAAGAAACGCCCGACTACTATAAAAACGAAGAAGAAGGAGGATGATGTTGATGATGATGATGATGAGGAGGAGGAGTTTGTTGTTTATCCTTTCACTTTACCCCGTGCCCGAACACGATGTCCTGTTGTGTCCAGTTTTTTCTTTCTGTTTTCCCTCTTTATTCCACCTCGAGACTGGTTCTCCTTTCGAATGTCTCGCTGTTCCATAAAAATGTGATATTTAATTTAACAAGAAATGTAATACTTCTAATGTTCGTTTAAAAAAAAAAAAGAGACTGTCACTAAAATGAGTCAATGTTATATATTTATTTATTTATTT
>NW_004798058.1:330810-332115 GCF_000002075.1 Aplysia californica | reverse complement strand
TATGTGTGTGTGTGTGTGTGATTTTTTAAAGTAAGAGTTTTACGGCACTTACAACACAATTACGTCTTATAAGTGCCGAAAATTAGAGATGTTACAAGGGAGTAATAAACACAAAAAAGAGAAAAGAGAGATGAGGGTGACAGATGTTTGACAGGAAAGAAGGGGCAAACAACACCAGATCCCCCCCAAAAAAACCCAACAACCCCACAAAAAACAAACAAACAAACCCCAACTACCCTTTGGATCTGACTGTCTGTCTGTCCGTTCGTCCGTCAATCTTTTTTGTTAGATTTTACCATCAGCTACACTATTTCACTCACATTATACCTGAAAATATGTATATTATATGTCATTGAGTTTTGATTTTGAGTTTGAGTGAAGAGAAGCCTTTCGATACAATAACAGTCGTTTAGTGCAGAGAGGAAACAAGACAGACAGAAACAAAAAAGGGAAAGAAAAGAAGTAGGACGTACAAAAGGCGCCTTCCAACTCACCCATAATATAAAAATGATGTGTTATATATAATAATATGATTTATGTGATATAGTGATATGTTTTAGGTGTGTAAATGTTTCATGTCCTTAAAGAAAAGATTAATTTGCCGGCTGGGTGTATGGACAGAAAGTCTCATGTAACGGTCCTTTCGCTGGTGCAATCTTAAGCAGGCTGACTCAAAATGTACACGCCAATATCCCCAACTTTCACACCGGTTGGACCAACGCCCATTGTATAGTGTGTGTAGCAGGCGCTGGGTTGGACAGTACAGGTGCCGGAGCAAAGACCCCCCAAGCGTCCAATGTCTGGAGTATGAATCGGTAAACATTAATCTCTCTTATTTGGGTTCCGAAGCAGAGCAGCCCTCATTGTGCAAACACTGAACTGACCGATGTGTACCTATGAGGTAAATATTGTAAACGGGAGGGAGCGAGAAAGGGGAAGAGCGAGAGAGAGAGAGAGAGAGAGAGAGAGAGAGAGAGAGAGAGAGAGTGCAAAGGGGGCGGGAAAGAGAAAGTGACGTCGATGTCTCTGTCCTTTTTTTTTTTTTGGCCTTCTGTTCGTACCTTTCATTTCCTAAGCATTTCTTTACTGAAACGGAAGTATCATGTGAAGACAAGGACATACTAATGTTGCCTGAAAGACTGCTAGTTTTTAATGTCTGTCATGGAAAAAAAACGATAGAGAAAAGTGAGAGAAAAAGTGTCTCCCCATGGGAGCTATTGCGGAGTTGTGAAGGGTTGAAAACACATTAAAACAACATCATCAACAACAACAACAACAACAACAACACACACACACACACACACA
>NW_004798058.1:328290-330168 GCF_000002075.1 Aplysia californica | reverse complement strand
TGTGTGTGTGTGTGTTGAAAGAAAAACAAGTGGGTGGTTGGCGGGTGCTCTTATGTGATTTGCTTCTTCTTTCCTATCAAACATAGACCTATCGTCATTATCTCCCCTCCTTCTTTTTTATGTTTGTTACTCTCTTGTAACACTTCTAATCTTCTGGCGCTTATATGACCTTGTGCAGTTGCGAGCGCCATAAAACCTCTACTAAAACAAACAAAGAAAAACAAAGGCAGAAGCACAACGGTGAAATAATAATACTGTGTCCACAAATACGTGCCCAACTTTGAAAGTAAATGCTTTTCTTACCGTTGATAAAACTATTGAAATTTAGAAGGCATACTTGCAGTCACTTGTATGGTAGCCTATTCACTCCATACAAAAATAGCCAAGTGACTTTAAACAAATTTTTCAATAATTTACAGTAAAGTAATAAGAAAGAGTTGAGCAAAATGAGAAACACGTTAAAAACACAGATGTTCATGGAATAGAAAAGGGTTTAAGTGTCATAGAGGCGTCAGCAGAGAGTATACTTCAGCACATGCAAGCCAGCCTGTGCCTTAATACACGCACTTCTTAAAACTACTGTACTTTACCTGGTACCCCAAACCATGACTGTAAGTTTTGAAATTGTGGGTCACAAATATTTCTCATCCATCGATTGCTTTTGATATAGACATGAAATAATATAGTAATGAAAACTGAGCCATTTTATACATTAAATCTTTAGGTCAGTAAAATAAATTCATGTTCTTCATCTGAACGTTGCCAGTAGTTGGAGGCTGTCTCTCCGACTTCTCTACAATAAAACACTGATATTCTATCCGCCTGGGTTGTTTTGGCTCAAGTTAATGTCATACACAATTTAAGGACATTCCACCAATCGGTTCTCGCGGTGTATCTCAAAAAGATACTGTTCAAAACTTGGCACACATTTGTGGACAGATAATACTGCAGTAAAAAATCCGTGGCGCAACTTATTGACGTATTGTCAAATATTTCTTCAACTATCGTGAACACACTCTCCAGCATTTGTACAATGCGTTGAATCAATTTGTTTTAATAGATCAACATTTTTGTGAAGACGTGTTTGCTTTATTCTAGAACATTCCTTTATAAAGACGAATGAAATCCTAATGGGGGTTTCTACAGATTTTCAAAGGTTTGGATCACATGAGCTAGGACAATGTCGCTTTTAAAAAACAAGGCTTTCCTTTGTTCTGATTGTGACACTATGCTTATATTGAAGGCATGATTTGAGAACCTTTTGTCCAGAAAGGGTGTTCACTAAAAGATAAACTTTTTGTAACAGTTTGTGCCACCAAAGAGTATCATTGGTCTACATTGACGAAGGCAATTGGCGTGTATGTAAAATGTGTGTGAGAACCAGGAATTAAATACTTTAAACACTCACACTTTCTGCATGACATATGTATGTAGTATTTTATATAAATTTAATTAGAAATGTTTTAAAAATTTTGCCTCTGTTGTTGTGGAAAATATATTAAAGCTAAGACAAATTAAAACAAAGTGCTGTGGAAAGTATAAAGAACATTTATTCACCCGTTAAAAGGATATTTGAGGATAAGTTGCGCCTGGAATTTTGGACGGCGTTATAGTTGTGTATTCTCTTTACTGGCCGCCAGGAGTGATGCGGAGACCTTCACATGATGCCCCTGGGAGTGTGCACCGCTTGAGTTTTGGCTCACTGACCAGTGGGTTAAGTCTCAGTGACCGCTACATGCTTCAGGGAGGGTAGTCGCTCGGGGGGTGGGATTAGAGTAATTTCGTTATTTAGGATAATTGTCTTCACGGTACCAGAGAAGTGCCATGTGTGTATTTCTCCCGCACCCCACCTCACAATATTCCTATCTCCAACCCCCC
>NW_004798058.1:325889-327171 GCF_000002075.1 Aplysia californica | reverse complement strand
TCTCTCTCTCTCTCTCTCTCTCTCTCTCTCTCTCTCTCTCTCTCTCTCTCTGCTCATGCCCTCTTCTCTATCTACCATCCGCCCCCCTCTATCTATGTTCATATTATATTTACTTTTGTGTTTTTTCAGACAGGCATACAGACAGACATATAGACAGACCAAGCCGAACGGGTAGAGAACCTTAAAACTCACCAAAATAACCAGCGCTCAGATCTCTCCGTTGGGCGTTCGAACCCGCTCCGCAGACCAGTATGACATCAAATGACTTAACCCTATCCATACGTTGTGTTTTACTATCGTATCCATACAACGTGGGGAACTCTGTGCCTCCACTTTCTAAAGAGGAAATTTACTCGTTTATTTGATCTGCATACCAGTCTGAAAATAATTTTTTAAAGAAATACTGAAAGTTTTAAAGAGATCTTCGTTCTAAAAGTATTCTAAAATGTGAAGAATCCAACCCCGGTTGCACAAAATGACCCCGGGGCGTAAGGATAGGGTTAAATATACGTTTCGTCTGCTGGCTAGATGTGGCAATGGATGTGATAATTACCAGTTTACTGATGCTCGTGGATGGTTGGCGGGTGCTCTGGTGTGGTTTGCTCTTTCCTATCAAACATCTATCGTCCTTATCTCCCCTTCTTTTTTTATGTTTGTTACTCTCTTGTAACACTTCTAATCTTCTGGCGCTCATATGACCTTATGCAGCTACGAGCGCCGTAAAACCTCTACTAAAAAACAAAAAACAAGAAAAAAACTGATGCTCTTTTTTACGAAGACGTCGAAGAAGAAGAAGAAGAAGAAGAAAAAAAATAAGAACAACAACAACAACAAGAACAAGAAGAAGAACAAGATCAAGAAGAAGAACAAGAAGAAGAACAAGAAGAAGAACAAGAAGAAGAACAAGAAGAAGAACAAGAAGAAGAACAAGAAGAACAAGAACAAGAAGGAACGAAGAAAGGAGGAGGACGAGCAGGTATAGGAGGAGAAAACAACAAAACAAAAGAGAGAGCCAATCACTTAAAAGAGCAGCACTCGCCATTTTTTGACTCATGAATAAGAGATGCGTTAAAGTCGTTAAGCTTCAGTTCCGAAGATTCTAGACCAGACCTTAGTTTCTGGTCCGTTATTTTATGCCACACATACAGACACACACACACACACACACACACTTATAAACTTTAACGACAGTGCTTTCTTTATGTAAGCTTAAAAGATAATTTATTTCTCCTTTGCCTTCGGCGTGAGAGTGTGAACGTATTAAAGCAAAAATCCCAGAAAA
>NW_004798058.1:319886-321435 GCF_000002075.1 Aplysia californica | reverse complement strand
CACACACACACACACACACACACACACACACACACACTCCTCACACACATTGCCAGACAGACGGTCATTCGGGAGTCTTATCGAGTCTGGAACCGACACAGCAAAGCTTATGTTTTCCTGACAGGTCAGACGAATGTCCGTCTGATACAATGCAAGACCGTTGTCAGTTGTACTCTCCTCTTGGTGACCAAAACAACAACCCTTCCGCCAAGCTCCCTCTCTAAGCCACGTTTGACCCTTTTTCTACTCAGTTACCAGTTACGAAATGGACCTTAAGTTTAATTAGATCTTTCTTTTGTGTTTGAAATGGTGAACTTTTACCTGTATTTGTATGATAGTACGTATATATTCTTCGACACTGCTGCTTATGGAAAAGAACAATAAATACTTATATTACTGTCATTTCAACCCAAGTACACTTCTTATATTTCATCTTTTCAACTTAAAGATGTTTGCCATGGAACAGAAGATTTTTCATTCCCCAACAGCCTGATTTTCCAATAATATTGCACATTTTCAAACTTGGTTTAAAAAAAGAAATGTTTAAAAAATAAATGCTTATTCCATCTGCTTGATGCATTTCCATGCACCATTTCAAATTTCAGAATTTTTTAAACACTATAACTAGGTTCAGTTTCTAGAAGGTTATTACCTGGAAGGCAAGGTCGAAGCAGCCGTCTCCTGTGTGAAATAAATACATTTTGAAAACAAAAATTCACCTTATAGAGAGATCCCCTTGGGAAATTCTTTTGACAGTGGCGACATAAATACACATACATTAATACATTGATCTATACATAAATACATGAGGAAGTCACGATATCACAAACAGAGACATTGCTGGTCGCCGTTGTGCAGCGCCCTGTTTTAACCGAGGGTTATCATGTCTTGCTCATTGGCACACCCTTGGGACTACTCGCCTAAACGCCGTGTCACCGACGCACGCTTGGCATTATTGTGGGTCTGAGCTCACTACATGTAAGGTCCACATTGCTAGTGGAACCACCATTGTTGATAAGTCTGTAGAACATAACCATTACTATCAATCACTCATACAGAATCTGAAATAAAAGCACTCCTTGCGTCTGGAGATAGAGTGCAGTCCACTTAAGTCACCCACTGGGCGAAAGTAAATCGAGAGCGCTGCAGTTTTAATCACCTGAATGTGGACAGCATAATGTGGGGCTTTCCCATATGTTAAATGTAGTAAGTTTCTGTCATTCTCCTTTTTTTTTTTTTTTTTTTGTTCGAAGGCTACTGTCCCGTGCGGTGTTTGTTTTTTTTTCATAATTTTTAAAAAAATTTTTTATTGCTCCCAAGTTTTACTTAGTATCTTGGTGCCTGCCTGCTCCTTTCTCCGCCATGTCTATTTTGGTTTTCATTTAATTTTGTTCCTCAGACAGTGCGGGTTCCATTTTGCCACCTTCTAGATTATGCTTTCATCGACTTTATTAACGTATTTCCGATTCATTTTGGAAGACTTTGTGTCGCATCCCTTTTCGCAATCTTCCGTTTGTACTCTCTGAGTGTGCCGCTGTGTGTGTGTGTG
>NW_004798058.1:314574-316033 GCF_000002075.1 Aplysia californica | reverse complement strand
ACACACACACACACACACACTGTATATATAATATGATATACACTCGCACATACACTCGTGGGTACATCGCCAAAAATGGTTCACACAATGCTCCCTCCTCTTTCTTTGCTTTCTCTCACTGGACTTTAATAAGCTTCTTTGTCTTTCTTCTCTACGATACAGGAGCTAGAGATCAAGCGAGGGGACGGAAAGCGGGGTCGATTGAGCAGCGAAGAGTTCATCTCTCTTTTCAAGGAGATCTCCACCCGGCCGGAGATCTACTTCCTTCTCGTGAGGTGAGTAAGTTGTTGTTGGATATTTTTAGCGCCATGGAATTTATTGTTAATTATAAAGAGATCATTTAGGGGGCTGGATGCTTTGACCCTGCGTGCCAGGACCAGCCCAGACGTAGTGGGTGGGGTTCAGCTGCTGTCCCAGATGATAGGCAAAATGTGCTTGGTTAAATGAACGTCCCCGTTTGGAATTCGAACTCACATGTTCTGCAGGTAAAGGCGAAGAGCATTAACCATTACACTATATACGCCGGTTTTCAACCCCCCCCCTCCTTGCATATTATGACAAGCGTCGCCTCATTACTATTTTGCCCAAAGTGTTTAGTAGTGTAATAGTTTAGTACACTTGGGATAAAATAGTTCTTAGGTTACGAAACGTTAAGCAGTGCATAGGTCCCCCATCACGTCATACCAGGATACTTGGAGGTGCCATCTCTAGCCTAGAGGCAATGATCCGCCTTGCTTAAGCCACAGAATGTCTTGATGTTATCGGTCCTCATTGTTCTTTGTCCACCCTTGACCGTTTCTTCGCTCTTTCCTTGTGTGATGAATTTACCCGATTATGTCTGACCACTGTGTTGAAAATTAGTGTGACAGGTCGGAGGTGTCGATTTTCAAAATTTTCTAAAATTGTCAGGATTTTGCTCTGGATATAAAAAAATTGTTGTGGTTCAAGGTGTATTAGTAGTATTACTCAATATGATTCGCCCATTTTGAGTTTAATGTGTTTAAGAAATGTTAAAAAATACTATATGAAGACCTCTCAGTGTTAACACTGTCTAGTCAAATGTCGCACTAGCAATGTTGGCCTGCATGAGCTCCCGTGGGTTTTTTTTGGTGGTTTTTTATATACAAAAATACTCAGTCGAAATACGCATGAGGATCCCCCCCCCCTCCTTTCCCCGATAAAAGACTTAACAAAGACCCAAAGTAAGCAAGAGTACCTAGGAAAAAAATATATAAACGAAACGGACGAACTTGTCAGACATACTTTCAAATATGTACACTCACTCACTGACGCACTCACACACACATACATGCACACACACACACACACGCACACCATAAACACATACACACATGCACACACACACACACACACACACACACACACACACACACACACACACACACACACACACTCCCACATCCCCCCCCCTCCTTTCCCCGAAAAAAGACTTAACAAA